>NW_026260937.1:0-47904 GCF_024613125.1 Pisolithus orientalis | reverse complement strand
GGTTGCACCTAAGTTGGATGATGGCTATCTTGGATGGTCAGTCACTACATATCTGTGCATATAATGGGGAATGAAAGGGTTGCACCTCAGATTGATGACAGCCATCTTGGACAGCCAATCACTATGGACCTGTGAATGTAATTTAATATGGAATGGTCACATCTAATGATTGATGGTGGCCATCTTGGATGGCCAGGCACTATGTACCTGTGCATATAATGAGGAATGCAATGGTCACACCTAAGTTTGATGATGGCTGTCTTGGACATCCAATTGCAATGGACCTGTGAATGTAATGGAATATGGAATTCTTGCATCTAACAATTGATCATGGCTGTCTTGGATGACCAGTCACTACAGACCTATGAATATAATGGGGATTGGAATTGTTGCACCCAAACATTTGCTTAGATGGCCAATTGCTGCAGCCATGTGAATATAATTGGTGAGGGAATAGTCACACCTACTATTGATGATGCACTGCCTAGGATGGCTAGTTGCTAGGTGCATATCAAAATTTTTGGAAGTGGAATGGGCACATAAATCTTCACAATGACCAGCTGCCATGGCCTTCCCAAGTGATGTAACAAGTGACCACATTCATTGTCAGATGCCTATGGGATCTGTAAGGGGGGTGGCCATCTGGGATAGCCAACATACACACAGGTCTGATTGTGTCACCATGAGTGGGTGCCTACTTGGATGGCCCATCAGTTGCAAATAGGTTGTGTTGCATGACCCAGGCCCACAGTACAACTGGCTGCCTTAGACAGCCAACTGCTACTATTATTCCATCTTATCCACACAATTACCACTGATTTGCTTCCCTCACACACACACCACATTCTTAGATACTCTGAAAATTTAATGCAGTGGTATTAGTACTGGCATTCAATGTCATCAGAGACATGTTATGATGACTGTCAACAAGTATTTGGCCATCTTGGATGGCTATCACATGTGGGGTATGAGAACCTGAGGTGAGATGACCATGAGGTCTATGAAGCAGGTGGCTGTCCAGGATGGCCACAATGTTGTTGGGGTCACTGATCACATGATGATGAGATGTTACAGTGGCTCAAAAAACTGTCCCAATGTTTGAGCAATTTTGATTGATGGGAGTGTAGCATGTCAATGACTAAGAACTGGTCCAAGTGGTTAGTTTGGGGTGCGAAGCCCATGGTCTGGGCTTTCTAACAAGTCCTAGGTGATGATGGCCAGGTGAAAACTAGTGGGGGTATGATCCATTTGGTGTGGTGATGCATTGGGACAATTTTTTGAGTTTGAACCCAGTCTGCATAGTTTTGAGTTTCACGAAGTTTAAAATGCTGTGAGGTGCTTACTAATGCTTACATATTATATCACATGGTCTATTCAAGGATTTGTCACTATACAAACAATGCCAAACAATGAATTGAGACCATCAAGGTTCCCTCTTCTACCTAACTCATGAAACCAGCCTCCTGGTCCATCTGGGTCATTTTCTCAGAGTAATCTCCATAGATATTAGTGTCCACTACAGTAATGGCATCAGGGTATATGTCCAACACAATCAAACACTTAAAAAATGTGCTTTCAGTCATCCCTGTGCTGTTTCCCCCACTCATACCTGACATGTTCTGCAACTAATCAGTACTGAGAATGCTGAAAAAGCCATTATGGTTAATCTGTCACTGTAAAACATAAGCAAAAATCCAATCACCTCTTATCTGGTGGGTTCCCACCTTAGGGGTGCTGGGTTGAGGGCTAGGGTGAGCTAAAACCCTTCATTGCAGTCCAGGTGCCCTGGGGGGGATAATCCACTGAACTACTAGGAAGGAGATTCCATCAATCCATCCAGCCCTGAGTTTTACCTATGGTCTTATATGACCAAATCAACCATTCCCAGTCATCCACAGTCAGCTGAGAGCACAGTCTAGCCATGCTTCCCATGCCACCTGAAGTGCACAGGAATGTTTTGTCTCACCCCAGCATTGAAACTAGTTGCACTGTGGTGAAAATGTACTGGTTAAAAGGTGTTTTGTTTGTTCATCATTTCCTGATGTGCCAGATTGACCTCCCTGGCATTTCCAGCTGTCTCAGTACTGATTAGTTGCAGAACATGTCAGGTATGAGTGGGGGAAACAGCACAGGGATGACTGAAAGCACATTTTTTAAGTGTTTGATTGTGTTGGACATATACCCTGATGCCATTACTGTAGTGGACACTAATATCTATGGAGATTACTCTGAGAAAATGACCCAGATGGACCAGGAGGCTGGTTTCATGAGTTAGGTAGAAGAGGGAACCTTGATGGTCTCAATTCATTGTTTGGCATTGTTTGTATGGTGACAAATCCTTGAATAGACCATGTGATATAATGTGTAAGCATTAGTAAGCACCTCACAGCATTTTAAACTTCGTGAAACTCAAAACTATGCAGACTGGGTTCAAACTCAAGAAACTGTCCCAATGCATCACCAAACCAAATGGATCATACCTCCACTAGTCTTCACCTGGCCATCATCACCTAGGACTTGTTAGAAAGCCCAGACCATGGGCTTCACACCCCAAACCAACCACTTGAACCAGTTCTTAGTCATTGACATGCTACACTCCCATCAATCAAAATTGCTCAAACATTGGGACAGTTTTTTGAGCCACTGTAAGTTGCATGCCAGCCATCCAAGATGGCCAAAAATTGCTGATCAGCCATTAGATGACAGCATGGCAATTCATTATAATGTGTTAAATATAACTTGTTAATCTTCCAATCCTGTGTTCCACCTAATTGCATCTCCTCACAACAAATGAAATCCCATGTAATGTGCCCCTTGCTGACACATTAGCTGAGTAATACAATAAGTTTATACTCCACTAATATTCTGATCCTGTGTAGGTGCTGATGGTCATCCAGGATAAGAATGCCATACATTGCCAACTTTGATAGCACTATGTTGACATACAAATGTGCATGTGGCACCCTCAAACAATATTGGGACACATCACATCACATGAAATTGGCTGGTGTGGACAGCTGTGATGTCCATTCACCATGCCAGTCATGCATGTGTGTACAGCAACACAACTAAACACAAATGTATGTCATTCCTCAGCATGGTCAACATACCAACAAATGACCCAACTGAAGACATGTATAGATGTGGGGGGGATATGCAAAGTAGAGAATGATGTATGTAGGGGACATTGCAGCAGACAGCATGATGTAAAATAGGGACAATAGTATGATTGGAGCAGCAGACAGGCAAGTTAACTTGAGGACAAAGATCATGGCTTACCCTGACAGCTACCTCTGCCACCTTTGCCACCTCTAGTGCCCCTTCTGCACATGGAGGTGGGTTTGGAGCTACCACTCCCATCCTTGTTTGTTGCCAATGGGTGGCAATGTGTGGCATTGCAAAAACCTGACCCAGCTGTGCTTGGACCCACAGATGATTCACCTGCATCATCTGGCACTGATGGCAGGGGTGGGGTGAGAGGTGATAGCATAGGCAACTGGAGATTCTTGAGGGCCAGAGCTTTGTCTTCATTGGGATTATTTTGGCCACTGGGTTCCAGCAGCTGGGCCAAGATCTTGTCAACAGGGTCTATGACAGAGGTGTCTGAGCTGACTTGTCTTGTGATGTTGACACAGTTGCTGAGCCCTCTTCAGCCTGCATTGCAGCCATCACCACAGTGAGTGAGTTTACTGTGGCTTTGACCATGGTCACTGTGCCACTCTGTCTGTGCCTGGGCTGTTTATCAGTGGTTTTGGGAGAACTCACTGGGGCACACTTGTCACTCATCTCCTTGCTCCCAGATGGTTGGACATCTTCCATCCCTAATGGGTTGTCCAATGACCCAGTGTTGTGATGCATGGGGCCATTTCCCTTTTCTGTCAATGGTAGGCTTGGGTGGGGTTTGGGTTTAGGATTGACATGTGATATTGGTCTCAGTGGTGCATTGTCATTGTTGCTGCATGAGTGGTTGAGATCGACAATATGCTGTCACCATCATTATCATTCTCAGATAACCCTTCTGTAGTCATGAGAGATGGATAGGGATGGATATTAGATATGGGTGGGGGGGGGGGGGGTGCTAGCATGCACTTATTGATTTCATCCATACACCCCATGAACATGGAGTGAAGTTGCCCTTTATCAAATGGTGTATTGTTTAAAAAGACATCTGGGTTGACAAGTGATGAGCTGGTATGCATGGACTTGCTTTTGCTGGGGGTACCATTCTCCCATGTGGCTGCTCATCATCAAGTGCTGACCACATAGTGTCCTGTGATATGTATAAGTGATTGATGAATATCTAGATCCAGATGTGTAATACTTACTACAATTACCATGATATTTGCACATGCCAGGTTAAGACCTACCATCCCAATGTTAGGGATGATGAGCATACAATGACTGGTCATCTATGTTGACATGTGGAAATTGTCCAGTGCTGCCTGTCACTTCTTCAGTGTCATAGTCCTGTTCAGCTCAACTGCTGTGATGTCATATAAAGCAGGAATCTGGCATCATGACTAAAATTTGAATGAGGGAAGTGAGTGTGAACATACATCAATCAATGCCTGATTGGAGGATGGGAAGGCAGAATATATGATGACTTGATCATCCACACCATACTCATGGTCATCAGCAATGCCATTGGGAAATGCAATGAGGGTTTGACCATCATCATCCATAGTGAGGGGAGTGTGGCAGCTTGAATAAAGATGGTGGTGGACCACCTGGGAAAGGGTGTCCAATTCAATAGTCCTCTCACCTTGCCAATGTGTGAGGGACTCTGGTCATTTCCATGGACCACCTGTGGGCAGCAGTGGGCTGGGCATGTGAAAGATTGATGGCTGCAGCCACATCTGTTCCAGTGGAGATACCCTGAACAGAAAGTCAGAATAAGTGACTGGTCACTTGTCAGAGGTGCCAGGTTACTTACAGTGGGTCTGGGGGGCTGGGAAAGTTGTGACATGACATGAACACATGCAAGTCAGTGTGGTTTCCTGTGCATGATGCATGGTACAACTTACCTGGGGCACAGCAGTCCTTTTGTTGGAGATATATTCTCCCCTGTGTTCTGCTTACTTTGGTGTGATATTTGGCTGCTTACATAAGCCATAGAGCACACTTACTGCACAGTCATTACACTGTTCCCTCAGTAGATTGCTCAATACTGAGGGTAAGATTACCATTCATTGGCAGTATTCTACTTACTGACTCCCTGTAGTTGCCTACAGGTATATCTAATATAATAGTAGATTGTTCACTACTGAGGTTGCCTACAGCACCCTTTTTCTATACCTTTTGCCAGACTTACTGTTGTTGTCATTGGACTGCAGGCAGGGGGAGAGAAATAAGCAACTGGTTGCTTATTTTTCCAATGACTTTAACTTACTTTGGCCTGGGTTTTGTTGGTGCTGGACAAGTTTCTGTTTTGTATCTGTTTGTACTTAATCTTAATGCAGCAGGTAGTGGTTCAAGTTCAAGATGCAAAAGTTACATGGCCACAAATCTGACCTTGGTATATACTTGTTTGTTGCTTATGTAATGCTGTCACTTCCATATTTGGATGTTAGATAATCAATGAACTATGTGAAAGTGGTGCTATTTATTGCTTATGTAATCAATTAAGTAAGCCAATACTGGCTTGGGTGTGCACCCAATGGTTGTTGGCATGCCCCCCAAAAAAATAGGTGACCAGTTGCTTATCTTGGGTACATACACTGGCACTTTGGTTGCCATACCTGTCCAGAGTTGGACTGGCTCATGTGTGTACCACATGCTGGCATGCCCCACAACCATAAGTGACTGGTCACTTATCTTGGTATACCAGTGTTTTGGTTGATGCTCCTGACCAGAGTTGCTTCATTCAGAAAAAGAGGCATAGATCCCCACACAGCATTGTAATACAATCAAAGCAGAGTGACATTGACAAGTGCATACATAAATTCAACTACAAAAGCATAATGGTTTCATAAGAAACCAAGGCTTGCCTGCATTCCAGAGGGGGCCCTCCCCCAGAAGTACAGTTGGGCCAATAAAAAACATCCTCAATTCAACCAAGTTTCCAAAAACCACACAACAGATAATGACAAAGATCCTAAATGCACATTAGCATCAAAACAACAATGCAAGGTTCACCTACCTGAGGTGAACCATCACCAGGAGAACAAGACAGACAGCTCTACAGGTCTGATGTCAGTACAACATAGCTTCTACAACAGCTGAACACTTACTATGATGAACCCTATCACCAAGTAGCCACTACCAATATGTATATACAAAAACTAACATATCATTTGCTGGACTACACTTGTAGACACAGGAAATAACACCATAAGCTGACCTACAATGTAGGCTTAGACTAACCCCCAGATCCCAAATCAGCTGGCCTACATGAAGTAGGCACAGACTATTCCCCCAGAGCCAACACATTACCCCCCAACTGAACATTGTGCTGGCAGATGTAGGAAGCCATATACTCCCTGAGGCTGAAACAGGAAACTGTCAGTAAATTCTGCTGCCTCTGTGACAAGCCCCTATCACTCTGTGCCTTTGGAATTCTTCCTGCTCATTGCCTCATATTTCATCCCACCCCCTTTCAGCTTTGGAGTTTCTCCCAACCTTCAATGTGTCACCCAGTCATCAATAAGCTGATCCAAAAATTCCATATTCACCCAGAGTTGTCAACAAGCTGATCTGGAATTCCACAACTGATCCACCACCCAGCCACATCACCAGTCATCTGTGCCAATCATCTCTAAAAAAAACCCTGGTTGCCCCTGTTGCCCCAAATTCCACAAACCATTCTTTGAACCCATACACTCTTCCCTTCTGCACTTCTGCTTTCCTGCCAGCTCCACTTTTCACCTGTACATGTACCCTTGTTCTGTTGGAAGATACCCCCTTGCCTTTGTTCCATTTACTCTTGCTTACCACTCACTGGACTATTTCATGTGCATTTGTAGTTTGCTGATGTCTGCCATCCTTTCCTTTATTTTTTGGTCTTTTAGTTTTTCTGCCCCACTTTACTCTGACTTGTACCTATGTCCCATGTAGTATATAATTCCACTGTAGTGTCAGAAAAATACCACCCACTTTTGGAGTCACTATCTGTGTGTGTTTTGTGAGTTCAAGAGTCCCCAGAGTCTAAAAGCATCTATTGAATCTACAGGATCTACAGTGTCTTCAGTGTTCTCCATGCCTCCTGTGCCCCCCAGTCCATTGCACCTTATCTTATGTCTCCCCCATCTCAGATACACTCTTCTTGTTGCATAACTGCCTCTTGGAATTCTGTATACCAAATCTGCTGTTCCTTGCATGTCCACAACCCTCTGGAATAAAATTCTGCATTCTTCACACACATACCCTATCCCTTCTAGTGTTATCCTTGACTTCTCTTTCCACTCAGCATCCCTTGGGATGACCCTAGGGAAATCTCCCTACAGTCTTCCTCTGGACACACACTTCCCAGAAGTCATGTCCCACACTGAGCACAATAGAAGGTGGAGGGTATCCCCTCCCTACATCCTGTAGCTGCAGACTACACTCAGTGGGGAGATACCAAGGGTGCTACAAGGTAACAGTGATCAAGTAGAGTGGAAAATTTGAGATCAAAGGAAACACTTACCTTATCAAAGCCAAGATGACATGCTGAGGTAAAGACAAAGATGATGAGCAGCATGAATGGGAGAGAGAGAGAGAGAGGGAAAGGAGGAATGACAGGGGAGAAGTATCACATCACAAAGAAACACAGTAAGGAAATGGGGGGGAAGCATGCCAACAACTGGGGTGGATTTATTTACTTGAGTCTTGTGTGCCATTGTTTGGCAACAGTCCAACTAGCAAGGTCACTGTCAAAGTTCAGCCTCTATACATGTCACATTCTCAGCCTTGGCACATGTTCAGTTGGCACAAGTGCCAGCAACTGCCTCTGAGTCAATACCACTTGTTGTACTATACATAGCAAATAGCAATGTCATGTGGCTCCACTGTCACCATGATTCAGCTTCTCTATACTAAATGTTCATTTGACATTCCCATAATTGCAGTGTCAAGCCAAGCAAGTGCTCACTCATGCCATTGCATGACCACACTCACTCAGATATCAATCAGTTGTGGGATTAACATTGAACACAGGACATCTTCAAGCAGTAGTAGTGGCTACTATTGGGACTTCACAGCAATCATATTGTAGTAGTGCTACTGGATCATTTACTACATGTAGCCATTTATTGAAACTGGAAATCAGCCCAGCACTGACTGACCACTCCATAAATAGTACTATGTAATGTTCCAGTCTTGAACCTGATTCTAATTCAGGGTTGCAGGAATTGAAGTGGCAACTGGACATTCCATTGTATGAGGATCTCCACCATGTATGTCTACTAATCAACTTTAATTGCATGCATTTTTGTGGCATAAAATATCTATGTCATTCAAGTCAAAAATTTTTGTGATTCATGAGCAATCCTTGCAATGTGTCTGACTGAGCAAGGTGCATCCAAAGTATGGGTAAACAGGTGTGATAATTGTGACATCCATGACATTGTCCATGTCAAAATCAAGGTTGTGTCAAGATTATCATAGATCCCACTATGCACATGTTCTGTGACAGTGTCTACCTGTCCAAAATTGAGATCCGTGCATCCAAGTATCCAGATTGACAGTCTCTTGCTCCTCTCTTCCTGCCATGCAATGTCTCCCTCACAAAACTTCTTTGTGCTGTCCCAGCCTGCATCTCAACAAAATTTTAGGTATGTCATCATCCTCTAGATCACATGGTCTGGATAATACTCACATAATGCACTAGCATGACATTGTGAATTAATCTCTCCCACTTCCATGCCACCTCTCCCTCAAGATTTTCACATGTTGCTCTCTCACTCAGCACCTCTCACATCTCTCCTCATCTAAACACAAAATATGTAGGTACATTGTCCCTGTGATGCCATGTCTCCCTTCAAAAAAACAAAAAAGGTATGTCATTGCACCTCTCACAGCATCTTTAGAACACTCACATCACACACTAGGACACTGCCAGTTCATATCCCCCTTCTTCAGTTCTGAGTCTCTCTACTGCATGTTATTTGGTGTCCCTGTACCACTCACAAAACCTGTCTTGATGTTGTCATACACCAAAGGTGTTGTGGACATGGTTACAGCTGACTCCACCTAACTTGTCAATGAGTTGCACACAATGCCATGGATGCAGATGAAGACTATAGCCCTCATGCACAGAAAGACTGCTGGACATTAGCAGTTGTCCTTCACACATGAATGAGTCATCAGTGCCAGAGAGAAAATAGGAAGCAAGTTAAGCACCCATCAAAAGTTTTTAGTGCCCATGTATGGCATTCCAGTTCTTGTTGTATCTCCCCCATTTCCAAAGATATCAACTCTGTTCTCACACTTAAAGTACTCAGCCATGCAATCCTGCCTTCCAAGTTTGGAAAGGATCCTCACACCCTATACATTTCTACAGCACCCCATCCATCAGATGCTGATTCCACTAAGTCTATCAGAAATGGCCACCTCTTCATCAATCATCTCACTTGTCTCCTTTGCCAGAGACAGTGGCTATGTAGATCTGCCAGGCATTCCCACCAGCTTCCATCCTGAAGCCCCCTGGTTCATCCCATCATTGTCAGCCCCATCTCATCCCATGCAGCTTGGTCAGCATGTTCTCCTTGTCAGTATGACTTCCAGAAGGATGTTCTTTGGTCACCTCAGGTCTGTCACACAGTTAGAAAGGTCCTATGTAGTCATTTCAGTCTCCCTACTTGATGAAGCATATGGATCCTTCCTCCCTGCTCCCTGAAATGTCTTTATTCCAATCTCATCCATCATTCTCCCCACATTGCAACAGCTGCAGCATAATCTACTGTTCTCTGCCCTCCCAGATCACATCCATGACAAGTATGACATGTATCTTGCCTTCTTACTGCAAGACCCAGAAGAAGACATGCCCCTTTCTCCTTCTCCTCCATCAGAGCCTCATTCATGAAGTGTTTTGTTAACTTTGCTGAGAGGATGAATGGGTGGGAGATGTGATTGCCTATGCTCCTGTTGCCCTCACAGACCCCCAACACCCTAGCCCTTTGACCCCTGATTCATGCCCTTCATTTCTGGATTTAATACTTCCCCATCTGGGAACACCATCCATCTGTCATCCCATCCTTTGATCTAGTGATGTCTCTGCCAAGATCTGTCATGCATTGCCACCCCCTGATGTGATACCAGTGCACTTACTCAGTTTCTGATGTTCTTTGACTCATACTGTGATATTTTGGCTGTCCTTGACTCATTTGTTGTCAATACTTACCAATCTTCTTTGCTTGCTTACTTTTCATTCCTCACTTACTCATCATGATTACTCATTGCTTACAGTCCTTACTCATTACTTACCAAGCATTTGTGCCTTGTTTGTCATGGGCTGTGCTCCCCCACAGTATATAAACCCCATGTACTTAGCTACAACAGAAGCAATCAGAAGTCAGCAGTCAGTTCAGCTCATCTCTGAAGTAACTCATTGTCAACATTGAGGCTCCACAAAGGGGTCTATCTGTCATCAATCCTTGTCCTTGGTAGTTGAGGCTCCATCAAGGGTCTATCTTCATTATCTGTAGTCCCATCCATGCTTAGTCATCCTTTCACTCCTGCATAACTCAACATCAACTTGCACCAGGAGTCATTTTGGCTGAATACCCTTGCTCTATCCAGCTTCCTCCTCACAGTCATCATCTGTTCATCTACTCCTATGTAACTCATTGTTGACTTGCACCAGGAGCACCTGCCATTGAAATCCCCACACTTTAGATTTTTCTGCCCTTCAGGTTCCACAGAGGTACACCACCACTTGCTCACTATTTGTCTTTGGTGTTTGTTTTGGTTGGTTTCCACCACCTTTCCACACTTTGACTCACACTGTGTCTCATCCAAAAAAAAGGTTTGTCATCCTAGCTTGCAGTGTTCCTGTACCACTCACAAAACACCCCCTCCTGCTGTGTCTCATCCAAAAAAAAGGTATGTCATCCCAGCTTGCAGTGTCCCTGTACCACTCACAAAACACCCCCTCTCACTATGTCTTATCCAAAAAAATGGTATGTCACCCCTGCTTGCAGTGTCCCTGTACCACTCACAAAACACCCCCTCTCTCTATGTCTCATCCAAAAAAAAGGTTTGTCACCCCTGCTTGCAGTGTCCCTATACCACTCACAAAACACCCCCTCTCACTATGTCTCATCCAAAAAAAAGGTATGCTATCCCAGTTTGTAGCATCCCTGTACCACTCACAAAACACCCCCTCACTGTGTCTCATCCAAAAAAAGGTATGTCATCCCAGTTCATGGTGTCCCTGTACCACTCACAAAACACCCCCTCTCACCATGTCTCATCCAAAAAAAGGTACATCATCCTAGTTTGCAGCATCCTAACACCACTCACAAGACACACTAGTAGGCTATTGATTCATATATTCCTCCTGCTGCACTGCATCTCCCTTGCTGTGTCTCATCCAATAAATAGGTATGTTGTTGGACTTCTACTTCATGGTGTCCAGATGGGTGTCCAGATGATACTCACACATCCCCCTCTCTGGTCTGCTTATCCAGTGTGTGTAGTTGAACAAATCAGATCACATTGGCTTGTCTTTTCCATAAATATGTAGATATCTATCCCTGCTCCATGATATATGCACCAAACTAAATGCATTTATTGTTATCTTATTGCTTGTCCCCTACCCCTTTCACATCCCATAAAGATAACAAGGTACACTACTTTCCTTTCTGCATCACACATTGCTGCCACTCACTAATGTTGGCACACTAGACTAAGATGGTGAAGACCAAGCAGACAGCTAAGAAGACCACTGGAGGTAGAGCTCCCAGGGTATCTCTTACTGGTCTGCAAGCTAGGGAAAAATAAGCTGCCAAGTCAAGCAAGGCCCATGCTAGGAAGGCCCCTGTTGTCAAGAAAAGAAGGATGAGGAACTTGGTAAGTCTGTTGTTATATTCCATCCATCTTCCTAACATGCTATGCAGTTCTGTGTGATGTGCAGGGATGGAGGGACATTGTGGCCTTGTGATCAGGCAGGTTGCAGAAGGGTAGTGTGTAATAAGTGTGTTGTAGTACCTGAGGATTGCCTTGAAGAGGTCTGCCCAACCCTAACTCCAGGTCATGGCTCATTCCCCCAGCCACATCAGCTGACCCCACTGCCAGGACATCAGCCCCTCCCCCAGCCATGTCAGCTGGTCCCACTTCCAGGTCATTGATCCATCCCATAGCTGTGCTGGCCACCCCACTTCCAGGTCACTAATCCATCCCCCAGCCAAGTCAGCTGACCCCACTTCCAGGTCACCAATCCATCCCATAGCCATGTCAGCTGACCTCACTTCCAGGACACTAATCCATTGTGTCAGCCAACCCCACTTCCAGGTCACTAATTCATCCCATAGCCACATCAGCTGGCCTCACTTCCAGGACACTTATTCATCCCACAGTTGCATTGGCTGACCTCACTTCCAGGATGCTAATCTATCCCATAGCTGCATCAGCTGGCCCCACTTCCAGGTCATCAATCCATCCCATAGCTGTGCCAGCTGACCCCACATCCAGGGTAGTTGATCCATCACCCTATGACATAGGTCAACCCCACCTTCACAGTCCAGCCTACCCACCCCCAGGGACCACCAGCCAATGTCAGTTAGTCCCAGTTTCAGGACAAAATGTACTTGTTGGATGACCCACTTTTAGGACTACAAGTGACTGAATCATGTGCACCTGGTGTTCTTGAACTTCTCTACTTTGTGATTAACCTACAATTATGGTAAGCATGTGTGATTGCAGGTAGATAAGAGCAATACCTGCAGCTGTGCAAGCCACCAAGGATCATTGTCATCTTTAATTCCACAACCATGCTCATCTGACCAAGTCCAACTTGTTACACTCCTGAGATCATTCACAAGAGCATGCATCCTTTTGAACTACAATGACATCAGACAGCAAGATAATAATAAGTCACTACTCACATCCCCATGGTACAGTGGCTCAAAAAAGTGTCCCAATGTTGGGTGATTTTGGCAGGATTTGAGATTTATGAGAGAACCAGTAGGAATCAGTTCAAACTCCTGCAGGACCAAAAATGGTACTAACTGTTGCCTTGACAACAAGTGGTTTTTCATATAATTTGGTTGCTATGGCACTGAGATATAACCAATTTAAAATGACAGGAGAATAGTTGCTAGTGTGACCTCTGGAAGAGCTGAAAATGCCATCCAGGCCACACATATAATAAGTGCTTTCCTTTCCTCTCCTGTTACATCCAAAACTGCTTTAAGTGTGCTCAATTCTGCATCCCTGGAGGCTCTAGTCAAGCAGGAGGGGCCACTCTTGTCTGACAAGCATAGGCAACAGGGACCTGCCTTTGCTCTTAAGCACCAAATCTTGACCTTTGAGGACTGGAATAGGGTCATCTGGTCACTTGGACTAAGATCAATAGGTTTGGGTCAGATAGGAAGGAAATTTGTGTTGAAAATGGTAGGAAAGCCTTTGCAGGATAATGTTCCTGCTTGACTACAGCCTTCAGGGATGCAGAATTGAGCACACTGCAAACCATTTGGGAAGAGACAGGAGAGGAATGGGCCACTCTCACTATATGGGTGGCCTTGATGGCATTTTCAGTTCTTCCTCATCTAGATGGAACTCTTTGATGACCCTGGCCACTGTAGAGCTTCCCAGACCAGTTCTAGAGGAGATTTGATGAGCAGAAAGGCCAGGTTCAGGAAGGGGATGGGTGTTTGCTCTAGCAGGGGCAAAAATGCATTTCATGGTGGAGTAGGGTTAGCTGAGTGTGACCCAAGCCATTTTTATGGCTCAGGATTATGTACATTACATGATCAGGCAAGGTTGAAGCAAAAAATCCTTCAGATGTTGTCAAATCCATATGTTATTTACTAAATAATGACTGACAACATCATGCTCAAAAAAGTGTCCCAATGACATGTCATTTTAAATTGGTTATATCTCAGTGCCATAGCAACCAAATCATATGAAAAACCACTTGTTGTCAAGGCAATAGTTAGTACCATTTTTGGTCCTACAGGAGTTTGAACTGATTCCTACTGGTTCTCTCATAAATCCCAAATCCTTCCAAAATCACCCAACATTGGGACACTTTTTTGAGCCACTGTACTTGCATTTGCATGCCAATGTATGCTTTGGTGCACCTTTGTATTCTGGCAACTTGGCTCTCAAATGAGCCACTGCTGTCTCAATAACTGAGTCCTTGAACCCTCCATTGCCAGCACAAGGCAAAGACTTGAGTAAGAATTCAAGGAGGGCAATCTCCTCCTCTGTGTTCCAGAGACAGCTTTGTGTGTGGGTAGGTCTTTTACTAGCATTCTGCAGAATGGTAAGATCCACTGGGCCACTCAAGCAAAGAGACTGAGATTGCCTAGACCTATTGCTGTATGAATTGGACATGTCAGGAGGCTTACTGCATAGGACTCCCAGGGGAGTGACAAACAGGACAAGGTTACCTAATCATGTTCCCACAACCTATGTCACATGACACCATGAGAGAAATTTTCCATATAATACTATCACTTGACTGGTGTTGTATCAAGACAAGGCCCCTAGCATCATATAGCTATGTAGTACTTTCTGCTGCTTATTATAGCTTTATGTGGACCTTTATGCTCCTAATTCTTTTAAGGCATAAAAACTGTTTATAGCAAAGCCCCTGTTTTGAAAAGCAGAAATAGCTTCATATGATGATGTATGACACAACAATGGCAAAATATGGCAATGTTTATTGTGCATATAGCAACATTGGAGGGACATATAGCAAACAAAAGAATCCTCCCGAGGCATTGGTGAGCATGCCTTTTGGTGCCATAGATGCTCCTTTTTTTCACACTTTGTTGTAATCAAGAATAAAGCTTATATTCCTATCATAACTACAATACAAAGACTACACACTACACTCATAGAACTAGTAGCTTATCATGGCACCTGAGTCTGATTGTAGTAGTCAGCAGAAAACTAGGGCAAACAATGTTGAAGCACCAACTCACCTGTTTGCTCTGAATGGCATTGGAGCCATGGAGGATGAAATTAATGATGGATGGGAGCCAAGATAGGTGTACTGAGGATGTAGGAAGAGGCTTGGACCTGGATGGTGGTGAATTTGGGGTGGATGCAAGAGAGGTAGATTGGATGTAGTGGAAGAGAGTGTGCACAACCATAGGTCATGTGACTTTTTTCCCACAGACTCGCACTTGAAATTCACTGAGTCCAATCCTCCTACAACTTCAATTCCACATAATGCCTCACACATTTGTCTGTAGGCTATGATATTTTGTACATATGTCAATCCATATCACATGCATCCACCATAGAAATATCAAGTGTTAAGATGCCTCCAGTGAGGAAATATTTGACACTCTCAGTTTGTATTGTTTGGCCAATATCTCCCCATTGCCTCATCTGTAGTCAATGATATTTGGCAAGCATGTGCATTGATATAGCCTATGGGTACCTGCAATGTTTGGAGTTGTGGAGTAGGAAATGTGAGGAGGTATTTTGAAAACAGTTACACAGAGGCAATTATGGGATCTCTGAGCCATATCTCTGCCTGTAATGGCCCTAAATCATGCCATTTTGCAGGTGGGTATCCATGTGACATAGAAAAGCACCCCTGGAATGTCAAGGTACAATGACTAACAGTTGCAGTGGTGATCAGTTTTGGATTAGTATGGGATTAGATGCAGAATAGGTTAGGTTTAGGTTTGGATTACAGTAGGATGGGGGTATGTTTGGATTTGGATGAGATTGATGTTAGATTACATATTGGATTAGGATTAGGATTACATGTATAGCAATATATAAAGCCAAATAAGACCACAAAGGACAAACTATAGCACTATAGGTAGTCATACATTTGGAAGCCCTAATATAGCACAATCTATAGCACCATAGGTCACCTTACATTTGGAAGCCCTAATATAGGGCAACCTATAGTACCATGGGTGGCTTTACATTGGAGCCTAAAGCCATCAATGGAGCACAATGTTGCCAATGTTGATCTGACATCAGGCTCTGCTAATCACAAGTGATCTATAGCAACAATGTTGATCCTGATTCATTAGTAGCTCCATAAAGCAACATTGGTTGCTCTATATCAGTCTAGGCAGATGCCACTTTTCCTGATGTGCAAAATGACAGTGTTACAAAATGGTAACTACACCACACCACACTTCAATCCAAGCTGCATAATTGTACATAGGGCACAATATACTATAGACCTAGGGGGCTGTATATTTTTAAAAAAAATAACTGCACTTGTGGACAAGGGAAAATCAATATACTGCTTAAAAAGGGTCCTTTTCAGAATAACTCACCAGGGCTGAAATCAAATCACATCAGAAAATCATGAAATGCTATCTGGGGACTCTTAAGACACTTCCCTGCTTCCTGAAAGAGTTCTGAGGCCAACAAGAAGGATCCTTTGATTGTAATTGTTGTTGCAATAATGTGAGGCAAGAGTGTGACAATACAAGTGGAGCAATGGTGGGGTGACATTATCAGCCACTGCTGATGTAAGTCAGTTTGGAGTATCAGTGCATCAGAGTTACAATGTAAGGTGTGACATTGTGTGACAGCCCTCAGTTTCACAGATCACCTTGTGTACAAGGTCACTGCACCCCAAAAATTGAGACACTTTTTTTGACATCTGCACATATGCCTCAACAACAAGTCCACATGGCAAATCCCACCAGCCACCTCACAACTGTAGCATGCAACTCTGTATCATTTTGTGTCCAAAAACCAGCATCTCTCTGGCATCTTCTACACCACACATACCCTCTTCATTTCTGTCAGAAGTTTCTGTGTTCCTCCACATGTCCATGTATTTTGTAGTGTAATTACCAATGTGATTGTGTAGTTCTGAAGCCATGCTTTCTGATGTTGCAACACCAGTCAAGTGATAGTATATATATTTCAAAATTTTTCAACTGGCATTCCAAACAGGGCCTTGACTGAAAATACACTCATGGTGTAATTGTTGGATAAACACCGAGCAACACCGTCCAAGGAATCACGCACTTACGACATAGAAGAAAATAGAGCTCATGGCGATGTCTATGCTATGTAAAAAATCATCCCGACAATAAAATCACTCATTCCACTGCTCGTCGCAGAACCCTGGCACGTGATGTGATGAATAGCGAGATCTCGGAAGGGTAAAAGCGCCGTCATAGCGAACGTCCAACGATCGCATAACTCGCACCACATCAGTAATAATGAACCTGTTCGGAGCGGTCGATAACCATAAGAAAAGACGTTACAACATTACTTACTTCCTCACGCTCCCGTCCCCGCATGAACGATGGTTCTGTACCCTTGTAGTAGATATCCGTCCACAGGTCCTCTGAGCGAGGGATAGGCGACGTCTTCGCCTCCTCAACGGCCTGGTCGACCTCCCCTTTAGCCTCTTTGTCGAGTTGCTATACAAAATGCATCAGGCAACTTTCTGAATTTGAGCAGAGGGAAGTTCGCACCTTGAGTTCTTGCTCGGTAGCGAGACCCCAATCTTCGATGTATCGTTGCAGGCCGCGGATTGGATCTTGGGTGCTACGCATCCGCTGAACCTCTTCACGGGTACGATAGGTGGTTCCAGGGTCGGACATACTGGTGCAGAACGACCACACTTAGCGTCACTGGTGGTAACGGTGGAAAGCGTAGGGTGACTTACGAGTGACCACCGTAACGGTAGGTAACGAATTCCATGAGAAGTGGGCCGTTACCCTCCACGACCCAGTTACGAGCAAACTGGACTGCATGACGAGAAGCAATGATGTCCATACCGTTGACCTATCAAGAGTCGTGAGTACGAAAGGTCCAGCCCGCAAGGCAATGAACATACCTGAATGCCAGGAATTTTATCACCCCGAGTGAAGTACTCTGTGTTGGAGGAGCTGCGTTCCGCGGAGGTACCCATACCATACTTGTTGTTCTCGCACACAAAGACACAAGGGAGATCCCAAAGCTTTGCCTGTCCACAAAAAGATAATAATCGGTTTTGTACATCATGCAGACCAACGGAGACGCACCATGTTAAAGGCCTCGAACACCTGCCCCTGATTGCTTGCACCATCTCCATATAAAGCGAACGTGGCTGTCTTCTTACCAAGGTATTTTTGCGCAAACGCGATGCCTGCGCCGACAGGCACCTGAGCACCGACGATACCGTTCCCACCGAAGAACGAGGGTGTGAAGATGTGCATAGAACCGCCTTTACCCTGAGACATGCCGTCTTGCCGTCCCAGAAGTTCGGCGATCACGCCTTTGATCGTACCGCCACGCATGACTGCAAAAGGATGACACCGGTAGGCTGTAATGACGCGGTCCTCGGGCGTAATACCATATTCAAGACCAACAGAGACCGCTTCCTATCATACATACACCGTCAACGGTGACCGGAGAAAAAGAAGGCAGAGGCTTAAGACGATCGAAATACCTGACCGATAGCCAGATGGCAGAATCCCCGGATAAGTTTGGCTTTGTACAGCGCATCCGCTGCCATCTCCATCCGGCGCATACATTGCATGTCTTTGTATATCTTGAGTAACTCATCCTTTTGAACCTGGACCTCAAGTGAGGGAGGGTCTATTTTGTAGGTGCGGAAGGAGTCCTCGTGGAGCTTGACCGTGAACGGCTGCGAGGGGTCCGTGATAGCGTCCTGCAGCTGGGTCGTGTCCGCCGACATTTGGATTCCACGAACGAACGTGGGCTGGTAAAGGTGTTATTGGTTCAGGGCGCGGCGAGTGGGCACGGAGTCGGCTTTGATAGACTTACGATGCGACGGGCAAGGCAGGGACGTATCCGTGCGAGGGAGGCCATGGCTGCAGCTGAAAAAGAGACACCTGCACGAAATTTGGTTTTCTGTCTTTCGGCTCGGGTTCACGCGGAAGGTCATGTGACTGTACAGCCACATGGCTTCTCTTTCCCCACCAAACAAACTTCTCTCACCATATTTGGAGCACCCCATGCTGGTATCAACACTTGGGGCGAAAAGGCATATATACACGCCCCCTCCGACATAGGCTTAGCAATGAATAGTAGCGCAAATCGTATGTGAACTGTGTTATTGGATAAAGAAATCGGACGAGCGAGTCTAGCCTTGCGAAGCAAGGGATAGAAAATGGTACACAGCACGACACGATCCAATCAGCTCCGGCGCGGTCTGACATCCAATATCCAAACCAACAGCAACTAAAGAATAAATCGTCTGATGAATTCGCGCGACAGATAACTCATGCATTGTAAATATTCCAGCTCTGTCAGAAAGAAAGATTAACGGCATCCCAGTCAGCACCGCATACTTCCATAACCATAGCCTGAAATAACTCACCTTCCGCCACTGTAATCCCCAATACTCATTGATAGGTCCCTCAATCCCCCACGCCATGCCTCTAAACCACCAAAAATTGGCCACAATCGCGAATGTGGCCACACCGAACACGACACGTTTCGTTTTCTCTTTCCATCGTGCAGAAAACACGCAGTGGTCAATGACATGGCCGAACATGAGGACAGAGAAATAAAGGGTTGGGAGCTGTGAACACGTTGTCAGGGACCTGCTCAGCGAGTAGGCAAGGAAGGATACTGACGTAGTGGTGTAGATAAGTCACCCGACCCATGATAAAGAACGGGGCTATACACGTTTATTAACAGGGACTCCACCGAAACAACGCAGACATACCGTAATGCAAGAACCACCCATAAAACGCAACCTTCCCCACATATAAGAAATGCGCCCAACCAGCTGATGGATACAGCGTCACTATTTCGCATCACGCCACGACGTGGTCACTCACTTGCATCCATGTCCACATATCTCCTCTGCCACCTTACTAAATAAGTTCCCAATAACATGACAAAGACCATCAAACTCAGCGCTCCGCCCCACCATACCAGGGGCGTGCCCAATAAATAATACTTTGGCTGATGGTCACCCCACCCACACATACGCAGACCGAGGCGGAGCCAGGGCCAATCGGTCGGGTGAGATGCTAGAATGTCATCTTTATCCGGGTCGGGGATGAGAGCGTTGTTGGAGGTCATCATTGCTACGTTGAGGTGCCAAAAGTCGCGGAGGAAGGGAGACTTGTAGTGTTTGACGTCGCCAGGAGGTACTGGACGTAAGGACCCAGAAGGTTAGTGTGAGAACAACTCATCAGAAGCGGGAAATGGAGAGAAAGGAGGAAGCCACGCACGTCGATCATTCCAGTGACTTTCCACATTCCAGTACGTATGTATATCGTCGGGATCACTTTCCTTCACGCAGCTCACCTCGATCTGTTTAAAGCCCCACTGGGGTAAGACCTTATTCGCAGCCGACAGATAACACCCCAATATGTCATGCCTCAACCTTATCCTGGTCGTGAGCGAACGGATACGGTTCACGTTGTCTTTTTTGCCTTGACGGATGTCGTCGACTATTTCGATGACCCAGTGATCTTGGACATCGCCCACAGTCGAGTTACCGTAACATGATACCTCATAATTCGATTTCGCGATAGGGGCAGGTATAGGATGGGAATGAAGATTTCGAGTGGTGGGGGGATGTTGCAACCGAACCACGTCTCCGTCTTTGACGAATCTCAGTTCGTTGTTTGGGTTGTATGCTGGTTCGTTCCAGCGAGGTAAGACCAGCCAATGATTGTTGTCGTCTTTGTAATGGTAGCATGTCACTTGCTGTTGATTGGATCCGGAGGGGTAGGTTTGGACGTGCGAGTGGAGTAAGCCACCTCCCCAGCCCATATTTTTTAGCGTGATTTTGGAGCCATAGGCGACCTCTTGTGTGGCGTGTAAGTTGGGGGATACGTGGGAAGTATATGAAATACGAACCGAGGGGATTTTTCCAAAAGTCATTCCCGACCAAATGGGCTTGGAACAGTGAGCTCATTTGGGCGTCGCCGGGACCCGTATGGTTCAGTATGAGAAAATGGAGTTTGAAAGAAGCCATGTACACCAGAATGGGGAGAATAATCAAACACAAAATTCGCGCGCTCCAGTGTCGTAGTTGATTCCGCTGGTAATGTGCGTGAAGAATGGAGGAATGAGGTAGACATGTTGACTCACCGTTGACATGCGGAGGTCACCGAATTTGTCCCATAGGTCCTCGATCGTGTAAATACCGACGACGGCAGTAACAAATAGCCCCACCCATTTCACACTGGCAGATTGGACTTAGGTCAACCTCGGTGTAAATTGTTGGTCCATTTACCTCGTTACACAGCCAATGGAGATGCCCGTCAGGCCAAGCCATAACCACCAGTCGAATGAGAACGAACTGGATAGGAAGTGAGCCCCTAATTGGTGAAATAGTGCGGGAAACGTACTGATATTGTTGGTTGTGGAATTTGGTGAGGAAAAAGACGGTCGTGAAAGTGAAGAATAACAACATGGAATCCAAAAGAATGAAACGCGATATACACAACCAAGCCACGTCTGGAATGCATTAGCGTGAAAATGGCACAAAGGCGAAAACCGTACCACACAAGATCATGAGGGCGACCAAGTGACACGCCCACGGACTCAAGCCCAGTTCGACTGCAGTATACCATCCCAAAGGGACGAGGGCAACGCCGAAGGTGGCCATCATGACACGCATGGCAACATATGGAACAGCAGCGGGGTATTTTTCTCCACTTTTGAATTCAAAGTTGCCATCGTAGCCAGACAATAGCCCAGCCAGGGCGACAAGCATCTTGCCCAATGGGGGGTGTACATCGAAGTAGAATTCGCGTTTGAGATAATGGGAGCCAAATTTTCCAAAGTGGGCTTCGTCCCACACGACGATGTCGGCGAGACCGATTTTGTGGAAGCGTGTCCAGCAGGAAAGAAGAGTGTAGATGGCGGGCGGGAGGTGTTCGAGGTTTTGGTGGATGAAATCGCTCTAGAGAAAGTGTGTTATTAGTGTGTTGCCAGGACTGACTGTGGACGGTGTTAGCGTACTATGGAGGTAGGAGGGGTAGGGTATGGCTTGTGAAGACGACCACTGGACACACGGCCTCCGATGGGGGGTCTGAGCTTGGAATGACCGTCCTTGTGGTCGTGGTCGTTGTACTGCAGGAGTGCGTCGGTATCATAGCCGCTGCCACTCATGAACCCGCCGCTGCTGCCGGGCCCCTTTGCAACTCTTCGCCTGGTCGATGTGTCCTCTGCCGACTGCATGTAGTGGAGCGGTAGCGAGTCGTCTGTGCGGGCGGTGGCTGGGATGATGGTGTGCAGAGGAGGAGTCGGGTAAGAAATTTCCTCAAATTCAGAGGACGGGGAGCGCAGAGGAGTCTCGGGTAGCGATCCAAAGTCAATTTGGACTTGACTGGGTCTCATCAGCTGCCAAACCCTGCCACTCGTGTGTGTGGACTGCAGTGTGGATGTTCAGTGGTATCAAGCGCAGCAGCCCTGCCGACGTGTCATTTCAACAACACACTGTGGCTGTTATCATACAGTACTAATAGTAGGTCGTCGACGATGCCGTCGGACACGACGACCCGCAATCCAATCACACATCGTCTGCGGAAGATACTCGCAACGTCGTTCACAGACCCAGCCGCGGTAGAAGCACTCCAGACACTCTCTCAGCTGTACAGCCCACCCCAACCAGACAGTGCAGTCAACACTGCCGACAACGATGGCGACGACTCCAGTGACTCGGATGAAGACACGGAACAGCAGCACCCGCAGGACGATGTCATTGACGAGACAGCTGCACGCGCGAGGAAGAATCTGCAACGTGATCTCGAGAACAAACTCGCCGGGGAAAGCGTGCATTTCTTGCATGCGTTCGGAGAGGTCAATCAAGTGCGTGTACGTGGGTTTGGACATGAACATCCCTATACCGTCGCCTAGAAACTAGATGACTTGGAGCAACTCGTTGCTGAGATGCGTGTGTACTGCGACGAAGCAGAGGCGCAGCTCAAATTAACAGAAGAAGCAAGCCATTCATTGCTAGAACACGCCGAGAGTCTGCAGCAAGAGAGGTCCGTTTCGCCCTGCCCTCCCACCCTCACCCGCGCACTGAATTGCACGTAGACATCAAGTAGAGACGCGCAAATCCATCGTCACACTCTTCCTTGACCGCTTCACCCTTACTGACGACGAAATCGAGGCCCTCACCTCTCGGGATGTCCCTGTTGGACCCCGATTCTTCCTCGCTATGGACAAGACAGTGCGTATTCGCGTTGATTGCAGGGTCCTCATGTCCGGGGAGGATGGTCCCACCAAGGCAGGGTAAGCCCTCACCCTCTCCTACCCCCACCGAGGGTTTGTTTTGGCTGTTTGACGTATGTCCAGAATGGACATCATGTCGACGACGGCATCTTACCTCGAACAAGGGTACGACAAAATTTATCGATGGTGTACGTTCGAATTCCGCAGGCTGAGTTCAGAGAACCATCTCGAAGTCAGTCCTACGATGCTCGAGTCCGTAAGACGTCTTTCTCAAAGACCAGAGCTCCTTTCGTACGTTTACTCTCTCGAGCTTGGATCGTTGTTCACCCCCCCCCCCCCCCTCCCCCTTCTCCCCCTATCCTCTAGAGAAGCTCTTACGGTCCTCTCCCAAACAAAACAGAACGCTCTTCTCAACCTCTTCCTAAACGCGCTCACACGTGGGGGGCCCTCTGGTCTCCCGCGTCCCATAGAGTTCCATGCGCACGATCCTATCCGATATATCGGCGACATGCTCGCATGGGTCCACCAAGCCATCGCAGCCGAATGCGAGTTTTTCGAAAGTCTCTTCGGGTTATCGGGGCGCGCGAAGCGGATGGTGGGTGAGGTGCGAGTGGCTGGTGACAGTGTAGAGGAGGAATGGATAAGGGACTTGTTGGATGCCGGAGTCCGCAAGTTGTGTGTGCCACTCAAGGTAGGTTACATGGTCGACTTTGCATATCCACAATTTACTACTCTCCGTTGCTGCAGCTCCGTGTCCTCCAGACCATCCGCGCCCAAGACGACAGCATTGTATGCTACAAGGTTGCGAATCTACTGCAATACTACGCCTTGACGATACAACGCACGATCGGGGATCGATCTGTCTTGTCGGATACACTACGAGAGTACGTGTGCTCCTTTTCCGCTTGATAGTCCTTTGGCGTGTCGTTTGTTGAACCAGCTACGTTGAGTCATCCTGATAAATGTATGCAGGATCACACAGGCCAGTTATAAAGTGTTCTTCGATACGATTGAAGCACAGGGCAGAGCGATACTCCGGATACCGCTGGTAAGTGACTTGTCGTCCTATCGGTTTCTCTCTGACGACCAACATAACAGGACCTCGACGACCCATCGCTTGCGCCTCCCAATTTCATCATGGACCATGCACAGGTTCTCAGGGAAATCATGCAGGTTTATGATTCGTCTTTGCTTGATGAGGGTGTGGATCCATCTCCAACGGGTGGGACTGAGAAGATGGACGATAAAGACGAAGGTGATAGTGAAGACGATAGTGATGCTGGGAATAATGGGAACGACGGTGATGCAAATGCAAATGCAACAAAGAGATTCAATCGGATCCTGGATATTATGGTCGACCCCGCTATTGCCATGTGTGCTGCTGCATCTGAAGAAAAAGCCCGCCTACGTCCTCAATGGGATAGCGCTGTGTTCGTGCTAAATTGTTTATGTTATTTGAAGGTGTGTGCGGAATGTGCTTCAGTCATGCCATTCCTTTCCTCCATTCGTTTGGTGACAGATGCTGACCAGTACTGATCAACCCGGCGCTTCCCCAGAACGTACTAGAGCCTTTCTCATTCACGCGGGTTAAGCAAGAAGAGATCGAAAAGATCACCCAGGACAGACTGTGTGCGTTGGAGGACGATCATGTGAGGCCATTTTCTCTTCCCCTCTTACATTCTGGGGCGTTGGTGTGGTTTCTAATGAAGGATTTAATGGAACAGTATGATCACATTCTTCGAGATGCTTCGCTTTGGGACGCTGTGCATACCTTGGAAACGAAAGATCCGGCGGTGCGTTTACGTTCGTGTTGTCGATACATTCTTTCATCTCCGCTGACGTGTGATGCTTGCCCGATCGCACACCGACAAAACAGACACCACTATCCCGCCTGCCCGCGACCGAACCCGCTACGCTTCAACTCTCGCTTTCCAAATTCTCCCTGTGGCTCTCCACGCCAGATACGGTCTCATCCCCACGTCTTGCGCCTCTCTCGTCTGCCGCGATCGCGGGTCGCGTGCACCGTGAAGCATTGAGAAGACTCGTGCACGCGTATGAAAAGTTGTGTGAGGAAGTGAAGAGTGGGAAGGCGAGGTACGAAGCGGGGAGTGTGTTGTTGGGGAGGGAGAGGCCGTTTGGACAGGTTGGGTTGTTGTTGCAGATTTTTGGTTTGGAGGAGGAGGCTTAGCGAGCTCGGTCGTCGTGACGTCGAGTGCCCGCTCGCTGTGTGCAACAATACACTCCCTGAGTGACCACTCACTCGGACAACCCCGTCTGTATGTCACAGCTGTGCGGCACCCCGGTATTAGCGTGATCCTGAAGTCATCACACAAATGTGTTAGGAGCTGACCCGTCCACATACTACCAGGAATCTCTGTAAGCTCATCGACATCTGAGGTCTTGTATAGTTTCAAGGCAGCCTCGAATATACTAGCGAGATGTCTATTGGCCTTAATCTTGATCGCCTTTTTAGCCCCTCAACGGTTTCAACCTTTGAGGCTGTGACCCGGAAGGGGCTGTTGCTTTCTGCCCCTCGGATCCAACAGAAAACACTCAAGACTTGAAAATGGGAAGGATGGTACCAGGTGGCAAGAACGGTAAACCGCAAGCGGCACGTACCAATAACGATGTCCGGGTGGCGGGGTTACAAAAATGCTCGACAGCTGTTGCGTAGGCAGCAATGGTTTGCCCAGCATGGGGGGTGACAGATTACCAAGAATTTTGTCGTCGTCAATAATTGCCATGTCCTGAAGTGCCTTAAAGATTGCAGCAATTGACAGTGGAGTATCTGATTCTGAGCCGATAAATTTCTTGACTGTGTTGGTCGTCATGCATTCATGAGTGAAGGTGCCTCGATTACTCTCAAACGATGAAATTTGAAAGGGTGAACTGCGCACCCAATAGTAGCCAATTGTAGCTGCACATGCTTGCAACGAAGAAGTTTGAAGCCAGGGGAAGAAACAGCGGCATCACCGATAATAGGGGGTCTAGAACTTTCAGTTGAGTTCATCCTTACCTCTTCTGTGTAATTTGAATATGATTCCATGTGGATCACTTCTACACTAGTCTCATTCCTTGGCATCTGAGTTGTATCAGGCTGGAGAGCAAAAGGTGTCTGCCTCTCTTTCCCTTTTCCCTTCTTTCCTTTCTGCCCTCTGCCTTCGTTACCAGGTCCAGATGTTGACCTTGAGGCAATCTTCACTCTGCATTAGAAATGTGACATTGTGGTGACCTAGTGCAATCGCCACCATCAGGACTGGTATGACCCAGAACTATGGAGCTGAACCAAGCTTGGAGCCAGAGTCAGGAGAGACTGCGACTTGTGTTCACATGTCATGTCAAAGCAGATGGCAACGAAGGATGGATAACAAACAAGGGAGAGTCATCATCAATAGAAGTGCTGACTTCTCTGTCAGTCAGGCACAAGAAACCAACAGCAACAGCTGTCAATGCCAAAGCTGGGGGCAAGAGCAAGACCAATTTGGGGTCTCTTGGGGACCCTGTGTAGTCCATTTAGTCGCAACATATAGGTAGCCTGTGTGCCAAAATGCCAACACTTATATAGACCCTGTGACAGGCCTGTCTAAATAGATTAGCCATGACACATGGACAGGCCTGAGGGCCTGTAGTGAGAGCAACATATGTACAGGCCTGTAAGTGCAATTCCACAACATATGGGAGGGCCTGTGGAGGGTAAGGATGCTGCATATAGATGGGCCCATGACCAAGTGAGTATGCTGAGCTACTGTAAGACATGGACAGGCCTGTCCATGGTAGGGTGTGCCCCAGTCACAATATCAGGATGGGCCTGCCTGTCATATGCTTTATAGGGTCACAACACAAAGAGGGGCCCCTCTATGATAGATTACAGAGTTGGCAACATATGGAAGGGCCTGTCTTTGGGATAATATACCCCTGTCACAACATATAGATGGGCCTGTTGTGAGTCAAAGTGTGGTTCAGTGGTGAAAACCAACCAAAACCAACACAAAAGACAAAAAGAGCAAGTGGTGGTGTGCCTATGTGGTACCCAGATGGTAGAACCTTTGATTTGGGTAGTTTTTTGTGAGCTACAACACTCAAGGATGAGTGCTGAGGGTTGGGGGTGCTCCTGACAAAGAAGAAGCAGGAATGCGAGAGAATGCAATAGGGTAGACTGCTGTCAGCCTACAGAGGGATGGATGACAACTTAATTTGATGTCCTAAGCTGCACTGAGCTCAGGGAGGGCTTGGAGCAAAGTATATTGATGATAGACAAGGATAAGCAAAGTAGATGATAGTTAGACCCTTAATAAAGTCTCAACTATCAAAGCTGCTGAATGAATTACTGAGTGATGATAAAATGTGAGCAAGAGGGGCTCTCTGATGTCCTTTTTTTTTGCTATCTAAGTACAGTGATTTATATACAGTACAGGGGTGTTGCCCTTGGAAAACAAGGTGCAAACACTTGGTAAGTGATTGGTAACTGATGAGTAAGGAATGTAAGTGATGGGTAATTGTCTTGGAAAGCATTGGTAAGCATTGGTAAGGATTAGCAAGCCAAAAAGCAAAGAACCAGTAAGCAAAGTTAAAAGATTGGTAAGTATTGGCAATAGGTGAGTCAAAGACAGTCAGAATGTCAAAGTATAAGTATGAGTCAAGTAATGTCAGGAACTGGGAAAGCACACTGGAATCACATTAGGGGGAGGCTGTGCATGTCACATCTTGAAGAGATCACTTCTAGGCCAAGGTGGGATGACAGAGAGGCAGCACTGATCTGATGCTGATATAGTACATCCAAAAGTGGACAGGGTGAGTCAGATGTCAACAGGGGTCAAGCTTTGGGGGTCTGTGGGGTGACAGGAGCATAGGGGATCACAACTTTCCCCCCCAAACCATCCTCTCAGGGAAGCAAATAAAAACTTCATGAATGAGGCTCTGTTGGAAGAGAGGATGAAGGGGGAGTGTCTTCTGCTGTATCTTGCAACAAGGAGGCAAGATGTGCATCATACTCATCATGGATGTGATCAGGGAGAGTGGGGAACAGTAGATTATACTGTAGCTGTTGCAATCTTGGAAGAATGATGGATGAGACTGGTATGAAGACATTGCAGGGAGCAGGGAGGAAGGATCCATATGCTTCTTGGACTGGAGAGACTGAAATGACCACATAAGACCTTTCCAAGCAAATGACAGACCTGAGGTGACCAAAGAACATCCTCCTAGAGGTCATACTGACAAAAAGAACATGCTGTCCAAGCTGGATGGGCTGAGAGGGCACAGACAAGGGTGGGATGTACCAGGATGCTTCAGGACAGAAGCTGGTAGGAACTCCTGGTAGATATATGTAGCCATGGTCCCTAGCAAAGGGGACAAGTGAAATGATTGATGTAGAGGTGGCCATATCAGAAGAAGTTAGTGAAATGAGCATCTTTTGGAGGGAGTGCTGTAGAAATGTGTGGAGTGCACAAATCCTTTCCAATCTTGGAAGGTAAGATCATGTGGCTGAGCACAACAAGCAAATGTGGGAATGGTCTTGGTATCTGCAGAAATGGCAGAGATATGTTGAAAACTGGAATGCTGTACATGGGTGCTTAAGAACTTCAGCCAGTGCTTAACTTGCTCCCTTTCTTTTTCTCTGGCACTGATGACTTGTTCTTGTGTGAGGGATGACTGCTGACATTTCTGGCTGTCTTTCTTTGCATGAGGGCTATGGTCTTCATTTCCATTCATCAGCTGTATCCATGTCCACCTCACCAAACACCTTTGGTGTGTGACAGCATTCAACAGAATATCTTGCAAGTCTCCAACATCAGTTTCTTTGGGTGCTAGGAGTGGCCCTTCTTCTTCATTGACTGCATTGGGATCCAGCATGTTGACATTGTCAGGATCATGGAGGCAGATAATATTGTGAAGGCAGCATGCAGCTGCAGGCAACCATGATTGGATCACCATATCATACTTGGGCAGAAGAATGAGGGTGTGAAAACACTGCTTTATGATTCCAAAGTTATGCTCAATGTCATTTCAAAGCATGGCATGGCAAAGGTTGAAGAGTTCTTTGCTATCCTTTGGCCTGTATGGAGTGAATGAGAATCAAACGTACATAAGGATATGATAGTACTTACTGTAAGTTAGCTTGACCCCACTCAGCCAAATGATAACATTGGCCACAGTACGGTACAAGTAATTGTGGAGTCAATGGATATCCTGCATCAGCAAGATAATAGCAACCATCAGGAATTGCGAAGTCCTGCAAGTGCACATTATGGTAGACAGTAGCATCAGCAGCTGATCCTTCCCAGCCTCCAAGAACATATGAAATAATACCATCAAATGAGCATGCAACAAGACAATTTTGAGATAAGAAACCTTTGCGATTGTGCATCAGATCCTGTTCACTTTTTGATGGCACACATGCGATATGTGTGCCATCAAGAGCACCTATGGCATCCTTGAAGTAAGGATAGAATTTTGTATTGGTGGCAATACAACTGGGGATCAGTGAATTGGCTCTGGGAAGGTGGACATATGTGGTATAAATGGGACCCTCGCTGAATGCATGGAGCATTTGTTTGAAATACCTGGGTAAAATATATGATTAGCAGAAATTCCATGCATTCAGGTGACTGCACACTCACCATGATATAGTGTCCATTGAATGTTGGAATCACTCACTGATATGCTGGGCTGATAAGCCTGTAACCATTGCATACAGGAAAATTGCCAGTTGCTCTTCTAGCATGACATTTCTTGAATATTGAAGCTGCCCTTCTCAAAGGATAGATATGAGCCTGAGGAAGATATGTTTGTGAATGCCAAGTTCAGTTCTGATCTGCTGGGGGTGCCCATTAAGCAGTTCATCTACCCATCCCTGTCCCAAAAGAGAAGATGTGTGGTAAGGTTCTGGGGTAGCACTTCAAAGGGTTGCAATTGTGGCCTGGTATATACCAAGTACAGCAGCAACTGTTGCATAGTTCTGAACCTGCTGCATGACTAGCACCCTCTGAATGACATCAGACCTGGAATCTTTGTCATCCTCCTCCTCTTCCTCCTCCATGGTAATGAGGTGATTCTCAACCATAGCAATAGTCAACAGCATAGTGTATGAGTGGTTGATTGCCATGTGCCCACAGCTGGGTATCAACTTGGAAGTCTGCTGAACTCTGCACAGACTTGGTTTGTATATGTTTTGCATAAGGAAGCAGAAATTTTTGCTACTGTTCAGGCCCTTAAATGGAATGGATTCTGTGGGACAACCAGGTCAGCAGAGAAAGGCAGACTGGCATTATTTTGTGCAGCATGCCCCCAGCCTGGAATAAATGTTGATACTAATGAGGATTTGGACCAGTAAGTGGCTCCAATAATGCAATCCTCATATGCTGACCTTCTCCAGCTGGTGGTTCACCCGCACAGTAGTAATGGATGGAAACTTTAAAGCAGAACACATGCATGAGTGGAAATCTGAAGATCAGGTGTGGTTGATGGATGGACTAGGTTATATGGTGACCAATCCACACTACATGGACTATTTGAAGGCCACTCCACATATTGCAGAGGTATGAATTCATTCAACCTGTGCAAAACATGATCTGAGCTCAGGCACAGAAATCCACCTGCAACAACCACAGAGCTATCAGTCAGGCAAATGCAGCCTGGGGAAAGCTTCATGTGACCAGAATTGGGGTGACTGCATGCACATGGCACAGATGCTTTTATCTGCATTGTGTTGTTGACTTCCAAAAAGGAGAAAGGTATGAGGTTGAATCATTGATTTTGACACCCACTGATGGCGCTGCAGACAGTTGAACATGGACTACTCTTTGGCAAATGCATTGGGATACAATATGGAAGGGATCAAACAAGTGGTTTGCTTCTATGACATTAACTGCTCCTACATGATGAATCTGCGGAAGTGTGTGGGTTGAAATGAGATGATTGATATCCTGTTGTCACTGTGGATTATCCCTGGAATCAGCATATGGCATGTGCATGGGCACAAGAAGGAATGTTATGCATGGTATGCCCTGCTGTTCATCAAGGGGGCTGGATGGGTAGACAGAGAAATCATTGAAATGTTGTGGTCTGTCCTTAATGTGGCATCCACATCTGCATGTGGGATGACCTCACCACATCGCCAAGAACTGCTGGATTTCCAGATGAATGATTCCAACTTCATGAAGATGATTCAGATTGGTTAGTCTGAGGATCCACTTGCAGCACACTCTCTGACATCCAAGATTAAGTGGATAGCCTATCATGGAAGCTCAAAGTGGCTCAAGCAGCAATGCCATTGGTGAGGCAGGCATATATAAAGCTAGATGAAGCCTTGACTGCAAAGCAGTGAAACAGCTGGTGAATGCAAGAGATTTGTGCACTGCATGATCATGTCGATGACCCATCTGTCATGGACATCTTTGAAGTTCAATTAAGGGTGGGTATGGTGTGTGCCTTTTTGGATAAATGCAAAATACTGACATATCACAAGAAGCACCAACAGTGCATGCCATCAAACTAGCATTATTGGAGGAACCAAGACCCAGCAGAAGCCTACATGGAGCAGCTAGTTGGCTAGCATGTGGTTTATGCTTAGAAGAGGCCATAACCTCACTTCACATGGACAGAAAGGATGTCAGGGAATGGGCATCAGAATTGAAAAAATTGGCTATGGCATGCTGTGCTGATCACATTGCATCTGAACAATCAGGTTTTATCACAGATGCCATGATTTACTTGAAGCTGCACCTTGAAGCAGGCTCCAACACTTCCACCAGCAAATCTGAACAGCAGACTGTGTTTCTTGACACAAATTCAGAGCAGGATTATGCTTTGGATGATGGTTGGCTGGACAATGTGGGGGATGAGTTGCCTGCTTCAGATGGAACCCTGGCAGGACTGCAGGACAAATTGCCACTTCCATCTGCTCTTGGCATTGACACATGTCGAGCTCAAGGGCTTCAAAATCTTGCAGAAATGGAGCTGAAGCTTTGCACAGGTCAAGCTAATGATGTGCTACATGGCCTCCATCTTACATTGGCAGACAAGGCAGCTGTCTTTTGGGGGGTGGTGCACACAGCTAAGAGCTATTCTATGAAAACTTGGGCCTGGGATATGATCTGTGCTATCAATGTCTCAGTAAAAAAACAGGCCATGATTTATAATCAATGCAGAGATGCCATGGTTGTACTTGGCATGGGTGCAGATATCTTAGGACATTATCAAGAGCTTCATAGAGAAGACCTGGGTGTGCAGACAGTGGCCTTCTCCCAAAATGCACAGGAGCACTGTGGAACCCATCTTCCATGGTTTTGGTTGATTGACATCCTGCAGGACACAGAATCAAAGAGTTGGATGTCTGAATGTATGTTGACCTTACTGTTCAACAGTGCTTTAAGGTTGATGAACTTTCTTCAATTAGTTTATTGCATTCATTGGCTGCAAGCAAAATCTGTCAAAGATCGTTGGGAAGAAGAGGAAGAGGTCATATTATCAGAATTTCAATGGGCTATAAGTTTCTTCAGATTTTGAGCAAAAGAATGGCATAAGATACAGATGGGAAGCAGCACTATTGGAGCTCCTGGGGTGCAGTGTTATGGTTATGCAGTGAGGCAGAGGATGATGTATTTGAGGTTGGCCAAGCATTCTGAATGCAAATGGCAGACCATGAATGCGACTGATATTCAGTTTGTTCTGGAGAAAGATTTGTAGTTAAATGTTAGCTTAATGTGAACCTGCAGTTTCCATTCCCTGCCCTTGCATTCTGCCCTGTAGCTGATGGGTGGGTCAGTGGGTACTTTGCAGGAGACATCCAGTGGCAAGCTAGCCCATTCATTCACCTTTTGCATGTTTTATTTCCATTGTGGATATGTCTGGTATGACATGAGTATGTATATTGTTTGTCTTGAAAGGCTCATGTGTCCATGGGCTGAGATGAACAGCAACAAACCATTGTTGGGAAACAGAATATTTATTGCTCACTACAGAGGGTGAATTGGTCACTAGTGACTGGCTGAATGCCCTTGGTTGTATTTCCATCTGTGGAGAAATATTTATCTGCTCATTTGCCAAGCTTCCACCTATCAAAATACATTGGCTCTTGCAATAGCAGAATGCAACATTTTCCCTGAATTGAACCTTGTGAATCTCACAATCTGCTTGTTTGCACATGTCCTACCTGTGGGCATACCTTGGATCCTATGTTAGTGCAATGAGAATATTGCTTTGCATTTGCATCTGATGACTGATTGCTCTCAGCCTTGCATCTCACACAGTCTGCTCATTTTGAAGGGTTCCTCTATCAGGATCCATCAAATGCCATGTTAGCAGGTCAAGACATTCCATATCAACCTTGCATATTGTGCAGGCTGCTCATTTGGAAGGGTTCCATCTATTGGGATCCACAGAATGCTGTTTTTGCAGGCTGACATCTTTCTTTGCATTGTTATCCTATTATTAGCCATTATCTTGTTTTGTAACTCTCAAGTGAACACTGTAAATAGCATAGCCCACTCATTCACCAGGTGTCCATCTATTGGGATTCATCAGTGGCCATATTAGCAGACTCAGATGTGTTGGCCAAATCAGACTATTAATTGCATTTGTGTTGAATGGCAGGTTGCTATCACATATCACACAGTCCATTCATTTGCAAAGGTTCTGTCTATCAGGTTCCATCAGCTCTGGTTTTAGCAGAATGAGACCATCCCACTATCTCATTTTTTAAGTTTCAAGTGAACTATTCTATGTCACAAAGCCATGCATTCACTAAGCTTCCACCTATCAGGATACATTAGCAGTTGTTTTAGTAGAATGAGATTATCCTTTGCAATTCTGTTGGCTGTCTAGCCATTATTGTCTTTTTCTCACTCTTAAATAAAGGTTGAATATACAATGTGGCATGAGTGGTCAATTAAAATGGAAATATAAAATGACATTGTATGTACTGTGGAGGAGGAAAATGATAGACAGCCTTGTTCACTCTGCTGTCCTATCCACCCTTGTCTCATCTGCCAGAGGCCCTAAGAGATTGATGAGATTGTCTCCCAATGCTTGTCCATATACCTGAATACACAGAGCCTCCAGCTTGCAAGCCATCCTGTCCAGTGTCTGCATGGTTTCATCCTGTTGTATTTGGAAATCATACATTCAATCCTCATAGTATTGGTGGTGGGCCTCAGCATCGTGGAGTCGATGTTCCAAATCTTTGATTCACTCTTTGATTGTGTTGGATGTTTGTGACACCTCAGTGATTGGGGCACAGACAGGTGACAGTGCACTGGGAGTTGCAGCAGTTGCAAGTTGGAGGGGTGCTGCTGTTGTTGATGGGCAGGTGTCTGCTTTGAATACAAGGGTTAACTGTGATAATTAGCATAAATGTAGAGTGATTAAATGTACCTGCTGCCATAGATCCCTCTACCTCCTGCACAATGGATGGGCCAGCCTCAACGATTGAATCTGCTCGTACAGTTGCTGGGATTGGGCAGGAATCCCTGTGTTTGAATGCAGGAATACGAATCTCTAAATAAAATTTGAGTCAGTGTAAATACATGAAATTGTGAACATACTGAGTGAAGATCCCTCAGGGATCATCTCTCCCTGGTTGGAGGGCCCAACCCCAGTGTTGATGGCTTTGGAAGCCATTGAAACATGTCACTTTGGGGGACATTCCTTTGAGCTTTGGGATTCTTGGGCCTCCATCATCAGGGACAGACTTCGAGCTTGCTTTTTTCCCCTGGCTCACAATGGATTCCATTGAGTTGGAGCAGCAATCCCACCTTTGGCATGGCTACATTGAATTTTGCAACTGTCGCATGGGAAGCAGGACTTCCCAGGGTTCTTGCAGCATCAGACCTTGCATCTGCAGCATGACTCACAGGAATGGGGGTTGGGGGAAGGCGTCCTTCTGGCAGCTATGGCAGTGTGACCATATAGTCTGTCCACCGGTGGATGAGGCTTGTGTTTTGATTGGCCTTGAGTGGGAATGTCTTCATCATTGTCAGTTTCCGCTGTTGCCTTCCTAGAGCAGGATCAATGTCTGGATCAATGGGACATCATTTTTGTGGCAGCTTTGTGCTTCTGCCTGCCTCACACTGGTTCTTCCTCATTGTCCTCCTTCTCTGGCACCTCATCTTCACCCTCATCATCCACCTCCATCCTGTGCAAGCTATCTGCTATCATTTGCTCCACCTCTGCCTCAGTTGCTTGCCATTTTCCTTTGTTGCTCATAGGCATTTTGGTCTCTTGAGTGGGTGGTGTTGGTGTTGGAACCATGTGGGGCATAGGGAGGCCCAACCAGTGGTAGTCATATTGATGCTTGATGATGTCAAGCCACTTGTGGTTGGCGACATCAGTTTTGGAAGGGGATAGGGTGGTCTTCCACTCAGGCCATGGGTGCTTGATCAAGCTGAGGTCTTCATGCCACTTTAAGAATGTGTCAATGCTGATGAGGGTCATCAGAATCTCATCTGTCCTAGTGATGAGGTCACACACAGTGTCCTGAATGCATCAGTTAGTGAAAAAAATGTGATGATGCTATGATGCACTAGTTCATTGTTTATCACCTTGATGGCACCTCTCCACTTCACAATCTTGTCTGCCTTTCCCAGCTTGCTGCTTTCCATGATATCCTTGAAGTAAATTTGAAGGATGCAGTTGGCCACAGCATCAAGCTCAGGTGATTTCTTGAAGAGCTTGCAAGACAACAATGATGACATGTTTCTGATGACGAGACAATGGAGTAGTTTGATGGTGAGAGTGGTGATGGTGATTGGAGAGTGGAAGAGTCAGAGGTTAAAGATGGATGATGAGATATGTGGATGTCACATTTTTTATCCCACCTATGAATGATTCCCACAGCATGATGGCAATACTGGTACAAGTCAATAATCCTGAATGCATATATGAAGCAGAGGCTCAGATAAAAATATGATGCATTGTTCTGGAATAGCATTGCTGTTTGTTTTGCATGTTTCCCATCTGCTCCAATGGTGGAGCCTGGCTTGTAGCTACATAGACCAGTGCCTGAGATTCCAACTAAATAGGCAAATCATCCAACATGAAACACAATTTATAGTGGGAATTTCAGATACTCTATAGTGCAAGAGGTTCCACTTTCTTCATTTCTTGTCTTCCTGGGCCCATCTTATGTTGTGACAGGGGGATAACCCAATTATGGATAGGCCCATCCATTTGTGGTGAGCTATCTATGATATGACAGATTGGCTCATCTTATGCAGTGCTGAGGGTTTGTAATCTGCAATGGACAGATCAGCCTGTCTTATGTTGTAACACTGGTTTTTGTTTTCCCTTATCTGCTGCCTGAGAATACCATGAATGGGCCCATCCTTATGTAGAACCCTTTGATCTCCCTTTCTGCTGCCTAAGAATGCCTTACATGGACTGTCCTTATGTAGATAGCTTGGATCTCCCTTTCTGCTGCCTAAGAATACCATATGTGGACTCATCCTTATGTTGCAACAGGGGTGCATCTTGCTAGATGGGCCCATCCATTTGTTGTGATGATATACATGATACTATTGAAGGGCCTGTCCTTATGTTGTGATGCTATTAAACAGCATTAGTGATGGGCCCATCTTTATGCTTTGACAGGGTACATCTTACTGAGGCTGGGCCCACCCATATGTTGTGACAATATAAATAATACTACTGAAGGGCCTGTCCATATGTTGTGATGCTATACATGAGATTACTGACAGGCCCATCTTTATGTTTCATCAGAGGTACATCTTACTGTGGATGGGCCCATCCATATGTTGCGACTCTATTAAATGATATTAGTGACAGGCCTGTCTATATGTTTTGACAGGGTACATCTTACTGGGGCCAGGCCTGCCCATATGTTGTGATGATATAAATAATACTACTGAAGGGCCCATCCATATGTTGTGATGCTATACATGAGATTACTGATGGGCCTGTCTTTATGTCTCATCAGAGGTACATCTTACTGTGGATGGGCCCATCCATATGTTGCATAATACTACTGACAGGCCTGACCTTATGTTGTGACTCTATTAAATGATACTAGTGATGGGCCCATCTTTATGTTTCAACAGCAGTACATCTTACTGTCAACAGGCCTGTCTTTATGTTGCAACAGGGGTACAGCTTATTATGAACAGGCCTGTCTAGATGTTGTGACACCATAAATGATATTACTCCCAGGCCCATCCTTATGTTGTGACCCTCTCCATGTTATGATAGGCGGGCCTGCCTTGATGTTGCAACAGGGGTGTAACCTACCAGGACAGGCCTGTCCATGTCTTACAGCAACTCAGTATACATAATTTGTCATGGGCCTGTCTAAATGTTTCAACATCCTTACCCACTGTGGGCCCTCCCATGTGTTGTGGTAATGCACTTACAGGCCCATACATATGTTGCTCTCACTTCAGTCCCTCAGGCCTGTCCATGTGTACTGGCTAATCTATTTAGGTGGGCCCATCTTGGGGTCTATATAAGTGTTGGTGTTTTGGCACACAGGCTGCCCATGTGTTGTGACTAAATGTGACTACACTATGTGTCTTGGGAGTGTTACTGTCAAACTGAACTCAGTTTGAGGTGGATTGAAGTGGCAACTCTGACCATATGTCCAAAACTGCACTTCCTTCACCTCATGTCACAGGTCTGTCTCCAGTGTACATATTAGCTTACTCTGAATTAGTATATGTTTCTTGTGTATAGATATGGATAGATATGCATTTGCAGTTATGACTTAAGAGCCTGAACAGTAGCAAAATTTCTGCTTCCTTATGCAAAACATATGCAAACCAAGTCTGTGTGGAGTTCAGCAGACTTCCAAGTTGATAATCACAGACTATCTGCAACTGTGGTGTCTACTGATCAGGTGATGACTCACAGTTACCCACATATGCATAGTATGATATGCCACCTCAATGAACTGACCATTATTGCAGGCTAGATCATTCCCCATCCCCAACCTGCCACTCACTTCGACTTCATGGCAAGATGGAAGGTAGGGGTTCTGGGTCAAAGGGAAAGGCCCCATCAATCAGTTCGAGCTCTGAGCCTCAGCCAAAGTTGCAAGCTGTATGGCCCATGCAGATGTTGAGATACTTCTTGATTTTGTGGAGGAAATCTGACCCAAGGCAGGTGATTGTATGCCTGTCAAGCAGGGCACTTTAACAATTTAGTATCTTGGTTACCCGTCCAACCCAATGGCTACTGTAAAACCACAAAAAACTGTCAGGACAAGTAGGAAAGTGTGTGTTGATTGATTTATCCTTGCATTCTGTATCACTCATCTCATAAACAGCTGAAACAGGATTATTATGCAGCTTCAGCTGTGGCAGGGGGGTTAGGGCTTGCATATTCAGCAGCAAAAGGTGCTAATGTCATAACTGAGGCAGGGCAACTTGTGATGGATGATATTGTTGAGGTACATCTGGGATTTTCTTGTCATGTGGTGTGCAAATCCTTGACCATCCACTAGAATTGACCATATACTGCCCAGTACTGCAACACAGGCTTCAAATACTTTGATCATATGCAAGACTTTGTCCTTCCTGACAAGGTGGGGGGCACCAATGCACACCATGCCACCCATTCCTGACCCCCTGCCCAAAGGTCCCAGGCTTCCACATCCACACCATCCAATTTTCCCCCCATGCCACCAATGCAAGCTGCTTTACAGTTTACCTTTGTGCCATATCAACCTGGGTCTCCTGATCAAAGTCAAATTATGCCAACTCCTCAGATGGTGCAGCCTGCTGTAAATGCTCAGGGTACACCTCTACCACCAGGTGTTTTGCAGGCCCAGTCTGGTGTGCCACCCATACTCCTACCTGACCCCATGGTCTCCCCTTCATTGATTCCCACATCACCACCATCTTCTGCAATGACATCAGTAAGCACATCCATCAAACCTTCATCCAGCTTGTCATCTTGTGGCAAGAAGCAGAAAAGTGATGCCACTGCCAAGCTCAACACCACATCTACAACAGCTTCCAGGGGAAGTTCTTCTGGTTCTCAAAAGCAGTGCTCACAGACAGCTGGCCTTGAAGACACAGTGCAGGATCTCATGACTGGTGTGCAAGATAATGTCACCAAGACACTTGCTGCTCTTGACCAATCCAAGAGCTGAGATCTAGATGAAGTTTGCATGCTGATGTTCAAGCTTGAGAAGAACCTTTCGGAGCAAAACCTGGTCCACTTGCAAATGCTATTTGAAGAGAAACCTTCCTATGTTGCAGGTTACAAGACTGCCACTGCCCACTCGCCAACATACAGAATGTTTTGGGTCAAGATGAGGCTTGAGGTAGTTGGCTGTGAGGTTCTGGAATACACAGGAATGGGGGGGGACAAGTAGTCTATCTGTACTTGTGCCATTATGCTGTAGTCAATGCTGTAGTTGAGAATCACAATGCAAAGGTCAAGTCATGATGTTTGGGAGTGGTAACATTCACAAGAGAGTTGTGAATACAAGGTATGTGATACAAAAAATACAAAAACTACAAATGGCTGAATCAACCACACCTCACAAGTTCAGCACAATAGTCCTCCCACATCTGTGTTGCAATCATGTCACACAAGGCATTCATCTGCCTGCATGACTCAGTGTTCAACAGAATATCTTGCAAGTCTCCAACATCAGTTTCTTTGGGTGCTAGGAGTGGCCCTTCTTCTTCATTGACTGTGTCAGGGTCCAGCATGTCAACAATGTCAGGATCATGGAGGCAGATAATATTGTGAAGGCAGCATGCAGCTGCAGGCAACCATGATTGGATCACCATATCATACTTGGGCAGAAGAATGAGGGTGTGAAAACACTGCTTTATGATTCCAAAGTTACACTCAATGTCATTTCAAAGCATGGCATGGCAAAGGTTGAAGAGTTCTTTGCTATCCTTTGGCCTGTTTGGAGTGAATGAGAATCAAACATACATAAGGATATAATAGTACTTACCATAAGTTAGCTCAACCCCACTCAGCCAAATGATAATGTTGGCCATGGTATGGTACAAGTAATTGTGGAGTCAATGGATATCCTGCATCAGCAAGATAATAGTGCCCATCAGGAATCATGAAGTCCTGCAAGCATGCATTGTGGTAGACAGTAGCATCAGCAGCCAATCCTTCCCAGCCTCCAAGAACATATGTAATAATACCATCAAATGAGCATGCAACAAGACAATTTTGAGATAAGAAACCTTTGCAATTGCACATCAGATCCCATTCACTTTTTGATGGCACACATGTGATATGTGTGCCATCAAGAGCACCTATGGCATCCTTGAAGTAAGGATAGAATTTAGTATTGGTGGCAATACAACTGGGGATCAGTGAATTGGCTCTGGGAAGGTGGACATATGTGGTATAAATTGGACCCTCACTGAATGCATGGAGCATTCATTTGAAATACCTGGGTAAAATATATGATTAGCAGAAATTCCATGCATTCAGATGACTGTACACTCACTGTGATATAGTGTCCATCAAATGTTGGAATCACTCACCAATATGCCAGGCTGATAAGCCCATAACCATTGCATACAGGAAAATTGCCAGTTGCTCTTCTAGCATGACATTTCTTGAATATTGAAGCTGCCCTTCTCAAAGGATAGATATGAGCCTGAGGAAGATATGTTTGTGAATGCCAAGTTCAGTTCTGATCCACCAGGGGTGCCCATTAAGCAGTTCATCTACCCATCCCTGTCCTGAAAGAGAAGATGTGTGGTAAGATTCTGGGGTAGTGCTTTGAAGGGTTGCAATTGTGGCCTGGTACATACTGAGTACAGTGGTGACTGTTGTGTAGTTCTGAACCTGCTGCATGACTAGCACCCTCTGAATGAGATCAGACCTGGAATCTTTGTCATCATCCTCCTCTTCCTCCTCCATGGTAATGAGGTGATTCTCAACCATAGCAATAGTCAACAGCATAGTGTATGAGTGGTTGATTGCCATGTGCCCACAGCTGGGTATCAACTTGGAAATCTGCTGAACTCCACACAGACTTGGTTTGTATATGTTTTGCATAAGGAAGCAGAAATTTCACTACTGTTCAGGCCCTAAGAGCCTTGAGCAAAGTAAATTTTGGGTGTTTGCCATCTACCCCAACAGCAATTCAATGAATGGCCTTTGACCTTGGAGATGGAGACACATGGATTTTCCATCTTCAACACCATCTGGACTCCCCAGTGAGAAGGATTACAGCACCTGATTTAGCCTGTGGATGGGTTGCAACGAGTCTACTTTTTCACATGAACTTGCTCCAGGCAGTGGTACGACCTAGAAGTAAGACCGACTGACAGTCATGACTGATTTTGTTGCTAACAATCAAGACGATACCATTTCTAGTCCAATCACCGCATGGGCTGCTGGTGATTTGATGGCAAATTGTGCTCAGCAACATTTTGCAAATGAGCAGGATGTGTGGTGACTTGAGCATAATCTACACAAATACATCCCAGCCTCTTAGACAGTAATCTGCCTGTGATTTTTGGTTTAATGGACCAGGGATTGTTACGTTCATACATATGGGTACTAGACACTCATGACCACAACCTAGTACTACTCAGGGTCAGACGGAATTGCCATCTCGCAACTCTCGCGAACTCACTTCGTTACCCCTCGTCATTATTGAAGTGGATGGAACTGGTCGGCTAATTCACCTCGCGGCAACACTACATCAGACGCCGTAACAGCACTGATGTATCATGCGTTTCCAGGAGGGCACAGCAACATACCTATTCGTGACAGGAGGCTTACGAGGCAGCTGGCTTGCTTCCAGGGGGCTTTCAATTTTTTATGACGAGATTCTCAAATTAAACCGCAAATTACTGCGCTCTTCGCAGTACGAGCGCAGGGAGGGCGAAATTAGCAAGCCATGCAGAGCCTCGGATCATAAAACTTTGAAAAGAAAAGTATTCGCGGATCTATACGGTCCAGTGCCTCCTATACAAGAACCGGAAAGCAAAATAGTAAACGGATGAACATGACAACGGAACAGTATCACCCAAACCGAATCCACAACTATCTAAAGTGTGTACGGAAATTAGTACGCGCACCGCCACCCCGCCTGTAGATAGGTGAGGGAAATACCTGCTCTCGGATACCGATTGGGCGATTTATCGACGAAGTTGCAATGTTTTATGAATTCCACCACTGAAACTAATGATCTGAAGATATGACGGAGCCTCCTCTTGGCACTCCCCATCACCGCCGAGATAGATAACCAGACCCAAAAATAATATCCCGGCGATAAAGAAGAAAAAGCAGAGTGCGAATACACACCGATGCTAGAGGTGGAGCTGATGTCAGCCGGATTGTAGTGGGGAGGCAATGTTCCGCAGCATGACGTTAGCAAGAACCTCCGGCGGCTGGTTGATTCGGGGATTTTACCCCATTTACAAAGTTGAACATGATCATCATAACGTTTGATGTAAACTCGGGGATGATCTGCTCTCCGCGGAACCGATCCCTTGAAGAGCAGCACGTAGCTTCTCGGGCAGTGGAAACTTGAGTCCAATGACGCTCAAAACCAGGGGTGACGAATTGTAATGTCGCCTTAAACGTTTGAGCATTTCCAATGACAGTTACAGAGTGACTCGAATGCTCGCCTTTACAGAATCCTTGGCGTCCTTCGTTGTAGATGTGGAGCACGGTACCAGAGTCCCGTAGGTTTGGTCGCATCTCATCGAAACACCGATCGAGGCCTTGCCCCCGCAGTCCCTAGCCTTCGTCAGCTCGGCCCCGCTTCGCACTGCTTTTCAACCCCCAAGCCAAACTCGGTCGGTAAGACTCTTTGCCGGAATAACACGTGTTTCTTGTCCGATACGGCTTGCGGCGCTCTTTTCACGACACATCTACTTTCTAATTATTGACGGTGACCTGTGCTGCATAGCACTAGCCGTCTTGGTAAGTGGATGCTTATGTCCCAGGTTTCCCTGAACCACGCACGGTTTAAACCCACACAGCATATTCTGTGCTGGCAGCTCCCGTTACGGTATGTTGGAATTGATCGGCAGGGTTCTTCTATGAAAAACTGGATTCCGTACTGCGGGTGTTTTCGTCCATGAATCGTAACGAGTGATGCCGAATTCCAGTCGCTCGGACGCGTTCTCGTACGCAGGATTCATCGCAAGTTAGGATTGGTCCTGATGACGTAGCGATGCTGAATGTCAGTTGATACAAATGGATGGTATAAACGTTAGGTATCATAGATAAGATAACGGACAACAGTCTGCGCTGTCCGGGGCAGAGTTCCCACGTCTGGGCGCGAAAAAAACACGGGAATTGCCGTAGCCCTCCACCCGTTGTCGCTGAGGGGAAAAGAAATTTTGTTTAGGTCATATCAGGTCTATCGATCCGCTTGATCACTTGCAGCTTGCACACCCAACGACCCAGTCGATCTACAGAGTTAGTCGACCTCGAATACAAAAAGAAGAGAGTATCATGGCGTAAGTGGCTCACAGCAGTCCAACATCTGTCACCCCAGCGTCTGTCTGATTTTGCCTTCAGAGAAGAACAACTCCAAGATATCCCCGACACCGAGATCGAGTCCAATTGGGACCAGGTCGTAGACAAGTACGTCTCGATGTATCCTGACCTTCTTAATCGCGAGTTGATCGTCTTCCTTCAGCTTCGACAACATGGATTTGAAGCCGGAACTCCTCCGCGGTATTTATGCCTACGGGTAATTTCTTCCTCGAAGTATAGTAGTTTAGTACATTAATTCCTTACTAGTTTCGAACGTCCATCCGCTATCCAGCAGCGCGCTATCGTCCCCGTGATCAAAGGTCACGATGTCATCGCGCAAGCCCAATCCGGTACCGGTAAAACCGCTACCTTCTCGATATCCATCCTCCAGCAGCTCGATATGAGCATAAAAGGGTGTCAAGCCCTCATTTTGGCACCTACCCGCGAGCTGGCTCAGCAGATCCAGAAAGTCGTCATCGCTTTGGGCGACTACATGAACATCGAATGCCATGCCTGCGTTGGCGGTACAAACGTTCGTGAAGATATGGCTAAGTTGCAGGAGGGCGTGCAGGTCGTCGTCGGCACCCCTGGCCGGGTATACGACATGATCAACCGACGAGCACTCAAGACAGATCACATCAAAATCTTCTGTCTCGACGAAGCGGACGAGATGTTGTCCCGTGGTTTCAAGGACCAGATATACGAGCTTTTCCAGTTGCTGCCGAGCGACACCCAAGTAGTCCTCCTTTCTGCGACGATGCCGGCCGATGTTTTGGAGGTGACGAAGAAATTTATGAGGGATCCCGTTCGAATTCTCGTCAAGAGAGATGAGCTGACGCTTGAGGGTATCAAACAATTCTACATCGCAGTTGAAAAGGAGGAGTGGAAATTGGACACGCTTTGCGATTTGTACGAGACTGTGACGATTACGCAGGCGGTCATCTTTTGCAATACGAGACGGAAGGTCGACTGGTTGACCGAGAAGATGCACCTACGAGAGTTTACGGTCTCGGCCATGGTGGGTAACGGTCCAGAGCAGTGTTTTTCGTGATTAATCCGTTTTGTCTTTCCCCTTCGTCGGAACAGCACGGAGACATGGAACAAAAGCAAAGAGAGGTTTTAATGAAGGAATTCCGGTCTGGCTCATCTCGTGTCCTCATCACTACGGATCTTTTGGCTCGCGGAATTGATGTCCAGCAAGTTTCACTCGTAATCAACTATGACCTTCCGACAAACCGGGAGAACTACATCCACCGCATTGGACGCGGTGGGCGGTTCGGACGTAAAGGCGTAGCCATCAACTTTGTCACGACCGAAGACGTCAGGATGCTGAGAGATATCGAACGTAAGCGTCATTCGTACAACAACTTGATTTGGCAGGTACTGAGGTAGATCCGCTCTGGCGCAGAATTCTACAACACGCAGATTGACGAGATGCCTCTTAACGTTGCGTGAGTATCGTTCGTACTACGCGGCAACTTATCAGTCAGCTAACCATATGCACACATCTCTAGCGATCTCATTTAGATTTATTTGACACAAGATTCGCCGGTACGACCGCTATAATTGTGGTCGCCATCGTGGAACACAGTCTTTGGAAATTCTCTTGATTGCAGTACCGTAAAAAGTGATAGTCGTGTTCTCAGCAAGCTGGCAAGCTGTATGGAGATTACCGTTTTCCTAGTACCTCGTTCCTTTGCGTGTCGTGCATATGTAGTCCGTTTACACTGCGTCATGAAAGCGGAAGTGGAGATGCGACATGTGGAACGACATTCTCATACATGCCACACCCTTGCGGATTGGGCTTCACAGGGCCTCACGCAGAAATGAAAAGGACGTGGTATCACTAATGAGCGCCTGGGAGCTCCATAAGCTCAATTCCAGTGTTGCAGCATAGCCTCATGGAAGTGCCGTCCCAACGGAGTCGAGTCTTAACCGGCTCTCGTCGAGGCTGTACCCTCGCTGTTATCGATTTCACAGGTTACGAGGTGCCGTGTATTTTTTTTCCCTTCAAAAGGATCTCGTCAGATTACCGCCCGCCTAGTCCAGCGACAAAAAGGGTCCCGTTGCCGGTTCAAGGCGGATATATTCCCCCCTTTCATCGCCTTGCCCCTCCAACGCTTCGCTTCCGCAGCGCAGAACAGCCCAAAATACAGTCCAGCCTCGCCTTGACCTCAACGTCAGCGGTTTGGCCTAGGCGGCCCAAGCTTCTTCATATACAAAAAAGCAGGGGCCCCCTGCATGTCTGTTCATCTCGATAGCCAAATCGTGCACCCGTGGCATCACTCCCACTCTCGCACCAACACCTCGTTACCTACCAAGCCACGAACCTTTAAGTTCAGGCATATTGCCCTTGACAGCTCCATATCATATCCCGTCAAAAAGTCGTCATGGTGAGTTTGTGTTTTGGATGGATCCCTCATCGCCCTTCCATCACATTTTTTTCATCCGTTTCCTTCGATCCATCTTCGTATTTCTCTTAAATATCATCATCGTCGCCACTTTCTTCTTCTTCACAATGGATACACGCTTGCTCACATACTACATCTCCCAGACACGTCGAGGAAGGCTCAGTATATCTACCACCCATCCTGCAAATCACTCCGTCACACCATCCACATCTACTCCCATGACCGCTGCCACTTGGCTCGCAGTCTCCCCTGTTTCCCGAGAGACACCTTATGCTCTCCGCCCACCCAGCGCTTCTGAAATCCTCCCTCGATTGTTTGTCTCCGACCTCGCTTTCGCAGAAAACTCTGCCTCGCTCGCTTCGCTGGGAGTCACTCACGTCCTCTCCGCCATGTGTGGCCACGTTGCCGTCCCGCGTAACATCCACCTTCAACACGTTCAGTGCAACTTGGAGGACCTTCCCTTTGCTGAACTCGTGGACAAGTTACCTGGGACGACGAAATTTATCCGCGATGCATTACGAGATCCTAATGCGCGCGTGCTCGTTCACTGCGTGGAAGGCGTCAGCCGTAGCACGTCGGTTGTCTGCGCGTACCTTATTGCCGAGTATGGATACACCACTGAGCGGGCTATCCAATATGTCAAGTTGAAGAGACGATCTGCAGAGCCCAATTTCGGGTTCGTACAGCAGCTTCGCGAGTACGCGGACAAGCTACAGCGACTATGAGAAGACTCAGGGTCACTACCCCACGCACATCACACCTACCTTACCATGCACCCATGGACACGCACACTCATACAGCAGATGGCGCCACAGATGTTATGAATCTCTTATGACCGATGTTTATGAAGCAGTGGCAGTAAAAAGGCCAGGTCATTTGTGCCACCTGCAATGGGTGGCAGTCAGATGATTTCCTCTTCCCTACCCGTCGGACACGCAGACAGACACGAGGTTTCATTCGGGCACTATAACGATATTTGCTTTCGGACCAAAGTGACAATTATCCTGTACATGTATCCTCCACTTTATACCCCTCACGATCCATATTTATGCTATAGGGGGTTTACTGCACTCGTAATAATGCTGCGCAGCTATGCGGCAATAGCAATAACCATAACTATTCCTAGTCCGTCGTCCACTCTATCGTACAAGGTCTTGCTATGTATAATGATGAATATAATATGTGCGGCGATATGATCCTCACGAGCAGCATCCTTGTTTCCTCGTGCCACCCTTACCTATCCCTGTATTGCCGTCGGAAGGCTTCGAAAGCTTCACTCCGGGTGACTGGAGGGTGGGTAAAATGAACCGTGTTACAGTAACGGCGCGAATTGCGGAGAAGCGGTAATTGCGTCAGCGCCTCGACAGGTAGAATCAAGACAACCTACCCTATTATCGTCAAACACGCCCCGTTTTATCTTGTCCAGGATATCACGCGCTGCTTGTTCAAATGCCAGTCTACGTTCCGACCCGATTTAGCGCTTGCCTCTACAAATAGTAATCCTTCTTCCTTTGCCCACCGCTCAGCCTCCGCCGTCGGAACCTCCCTGCGTTTATGGTTGGCACTTTCCTCGGTCCCCGCCGTCGCACAGATCCACTTTATTCCCCACAAGAATACAAGTCAGGTGTGGGTCTGCATGTTCTCGCACGTCGGCTAGCCACGACCGTGCGTCGAGAAAACCTGTGTTTCGAAGAAGCTTGTCGTCAGCAGGTGAAAATGCATTTCCGGGAAAAAAAAAAAGGGGGGGGGGGGGGGGGGGGGGGGGGGGGGGGGGCGGGGAGGATTGGAGCAATATTCCACGAGAGATACGCACTTGCACGGT
>NW_026260936.1:0-48497 GCF_024613125.1 Pisolithus orientalis | reverse complement strand
TTTCTTGTGACCAGTAGCAAAAAGGAAAAGAGTCTTCTACAAATTTTGCAGTACGAGAAAGAATATCTTCTGTCCATGAAGGAACCGATATCCTTTGGTATTTGGTTCATATCCCATGAATACCATTTCGACTGCATGAGGTTCCAATTTATCTTTTCTTTGTTCTTTAGGAACCCATACAAAGGCTTTGCAGCCAAAAGGTGCGGAAATAAGTGATATCCGGGACTTTCCCTAAGAAGAGTTCAACCGGAGTCTTGAAGATAATCCTCTTGAGAGGAGTTCGATTGTACACATGTAGTGCACAGTCGAAAGCAAAATTCCAAAAGCGTTTTGGAATACAAGCATGATGTTGAATGGTTCCTGCCCTTTTGGAAATAGTCCGGTTAAAACGTTCTGCACGACCATTTTGTTGAGGTTGATCGGCAATGGACAATTGATGAGTAATACCACGCGAAGAAAGGAGCGCTTTAAAGGTAGAACCCATAAATTCTCCCCCTCGATCCAAACAGAGCGCAAGAAGATGATGGCCAGTAGTATTTTGCACAGACACCAACCAATTGGCGAAAGCAGTATAAGTATCGGATTTGTTGCGAAGGTAGAGACAGAAACTGTAGGATGAATAATCATCCAAGAGGGTTAAAATGTATTTGGACCGAAAATAGGATTCAACAGGTAATTCAAGTAAGTCAGCATGGACCAACTCGAGAGGTTTAGTCGCTCGTTTCCAAGACGGTTTAAAAGTTTCAGAGGAAAGTTTGCCTTGAGCGCAACCTTTACAAGAGGTAGTCTCCCCCTGTATTTGTAGATCGTGAGGTAAGCCTAATCGGCGAATATGTCTGAGAACTGCATTTGCAGGGTGACACATGCGATTATGCCAGAGAGACTCTTAAGATTCCTTGACCAGAGGGCAAAGGACCCCATAGGCAATGGTAGGTGGAAGCGGTACGCCCACAAACCAATGAAGAGGTGAAGTCGGTGAAGCAATTTTAGCTTCAAGGACAATCCAGCCATCTGGTGCTCTGATAGTTTCGCTATTTAAAGTCGCTGTGCTCCTATATCTGTTATTAAGGAGCGCATTTCGAGAACATAGTCGCTTTGAGAACAAAGGACTGTAAACAACATTATGCAGTGGAAGGTTACTGCCATTTTCTAGGCGAATAACCACTGTTCCTTGACTGAGAAGTTGAACCTTTTTAAGACCTGCAGTTGAGGCCAAAGGCGGATTTTTAAATTCTTGATAAGTCAAGAAATCAGTTTTAAATGGAGTCACATGGTGTGAAGCTCCTGAATCCAACATCCATAATGACTCACCCTTTGGAAGGTTCTTTTTTAGATTCGAATATGACACACCCAAAGGGTAACAGTCATAAGAATCGAAGGCATGACCATCAAATTGCATGGGTAAATACCCAGAGGCAGATTCGTTAGGATCATACTCGATATCTGGATTATGCTTTATTCGAAAAGGTTTTACAACAGGTACATCTGGCACTGATTTGTGAAAGGTAAACAAGGACATTGGCTTAGCACGCTTTTTAGCGGCTTTTAGTAATACAGATTTGCAGAGAGATCCTCCGTCTCTACTATTCTGTCCTCGAAGTCGAGGGGAAGAGAGATTAACAATCCGTTGCTGTGTCTCAGACGCATAGCCATGATCCTCTGCATTCCGAGTCTCCACCAAGTTCTCGCCAGCCAAAACGGAATCTCCCATTCGTACTGAGGGTTCGAAGGAACCACTTGCACATATCCCGTCCTGCTCAGCAGGGGGAAGGGAAATCATCCTCGGATGAGAGTCCGAGTTGCTCTGTTGTTGTGGTTCCGAAAGGGATACACCCAGTCGGACGCAAGACTTGGCTATTCAGCGACAAATAGAACATTGGCAGGAACTAGAGCCAGGAATGTTTACACGAATCAGTACTGACTCAACTTGATCCGGTTGGAAATTTTGAATTTCCTCCAGACACCAAGGAGCAAGATTTCCGGTTGTAGCATCAACTGGATAATTGGGGGATTCCCCAATAGCTTCCATCGCCATAGTAAGATCTTGGCGAGACAAATCAGGATCATACATCTCGGTGTCTGTAACGACATGTTGTCCGAGATATGTATTAAGGTCGGAGGAATAAACTCTTTCAACCGGAGTAGGATCCGGGAGAGAATATTCGGGAGTGGTTTCGCAAGGTGGAACATTAACTGCTGTGATATCGAAATCACCAGCATCGAAAGCAGCAGCAGCATTTTCATAGAATTCCTGACCCTGAGCAGTATACTCGGGTTCACAGGAATTTTGCCCATAGTAGGAATCTTCGGGAAGTTCCTCTATGTAGGCAGCGTCAATAGGTTCAGCACCTTTGACTTCTAAATTACAAGCTCGGGCCTTGCCCTTGCCGCGACGACAGTTTTGGCCTTGGCTACGAGAACCAGAACCTTGCTGTGATGCTTGTTGATAGGGAGTACTATTTCCATGTCCACGTCCACGACCTCCGCGACCTCTTCTGCGACCTCCACGGTAACCGCGAAAGGATCCTGATCCAGATCCAGATTGATGATCGGAAGTATTACGTCCTCCTCTGCAAATTTGACAGAGTGGAGGCTTATTCATACGTGCCAGAAGAGAATTTGATTCTTGTTTCACCTGGGTCGAGGAAGACCCAGCCTTACCCTGTTGTGGAAGCATAGTTTTGCCCGATTTGTGGGCCCAGACTTCTTTCATTCAAGGTATGACCGTATCGGGAGAAAGTTGATCGGCAGCAATGGAAGATAGAATATCAACCGGTGCCTGTTCCCAGGCTTGTGTCATCGAATGGACTAAAATTAGCGCTTTCATTTTGTCGTTTAGGGCAATGCCCTGTGCGCTGATAGCAGTAATCAGCATAGTGATCTCTGCAATTTTCTGCATTATGTCATCCTTCAGTTTAATTTGAATGCGAATGAGTTGCTGGAACTCCATGAAAGTAGTCATGGCCGAAGGAGCTCCATATGCAGTTTTAAGAGCTTCCCATTTCAAATGAGAAGTCGTGTGTCCATCGATTGACATTGCGATCATTGGATCACAATATAAAGTAAGAATGCCTTGGGTGCGATTATCAGAAGTGTGCCAGGCATCGATAGCTGCTTGTCCTGCACCAGCTGCAGGTTGAGCGATTGTGCCATCAACGATTCCCACGATACCAAGAGTTTGCACACATGCCTTCACCAGAACCGACCAAGAGGCCCAGTTCAAGCCATTGAGTTTGGGGATCTGCTTAGAGAGACCTTCGGACATCTAGTGTCAAAAGTCCATAAGCAGATGTTCGTATAAGAACGAGTGAGTCGGATGGATAAGAATGGATGGAGGATTTAATTCATGAATCCGATTCCTTTTGGGTCTGCGAGCAGATGCTCTAGCAGATTGAGATGGATGGCGCTTGTGTGTACAGTTATTCTTGTAATAGGGTCGAGGATTTCGTCTTTTCTCCATTTTTGTTTCCGGTGCTTTTGTACCCTTCTCAGCGAATCTCCAAGAGGAGATGCGAGAACTATTGCGCTCTAGACTTAAAAAGTCTAGCGGAGGGAAGTAGTGATAAGCCATAAATCCCCAATTGCAATCATGCAAGGGAATCCCATCCGCACGAAATCCTAAATAAGGATCGGCACAAGAATAGGGTATATTAAGAGCATCAGAATGACGAAAATGTTTGTCCCTTACAAGAATTTCAAAAACATTGTAAGATTCATATAAAGTACACGTATTAGTTGCTGAATGGTTTCGGCTGCCTGATGCGTACGGTGCGTCCAGTGAGTTTGGAAGAGGATAGCTTTTGTCGTATGGCTCGAGCTTCACGAGCTTGGCTAAGAGCTGTGGTGCGTATTCCGCGAGGTCGGGGAGCTGCGAGATAGTCAAAAGTAGAGTCGTCCATGACACGTTCGAGATCGCGTAGAACCTCTTCTGTTCCGGGCCAGTAAGCGAAGTCTCTGTGAGAGGAGTCGAGACCCCATGAAAGATGTCGGTTAGAAGCGTTATATCGCACAGCAACTCCCATATTGGCTTCATCCCGGTACCGTCGTATAGCCCTAAATAAGTTGCTATCAAACCTGTCTCCTCTGCGTCTGCGCTCACGGAACCACCCTGGGACACACTTGATGTCGGTCGATCTGTCAACCCAAGTTCCTCTGAAATGGAACTCAAGATGCTGGTTCCAAAGGCAAAGAGGTGGGATGATGCCGTTGAAGCAGGGATCGTAGAGGGGGTGGACATTATAGTAGATGTAGACGAAAGTGTCGTGAGTGACTGTGAACGCGGGAACAGTGTCGAGGGAAGGATCTTCATAGTAAGCTGAAGGAAGATCGCAACCATTAAAGTTAGCGATAGCATGTGGCGACGAGGTATGAGACAATTTAGGGAAGAAGTCGGTAAGATAGCCATGACAGGCTAGATGGAGACCCGGACAGAAGAATGGCAATTCGAACCTGGGAAAGTGGGGCATTTGCTGCCACGCTGTTTCCACGGTGTCAATAGGAACGAGACCGGTTGCAGGATTTGGCTTTTTGAAAAAAAGCCACCGACGACGGCACGGCCTCTCTCCAGCTGGCACAATCCCGTACATATAACATCTCTGTGTATTCTATAATCTCTTTGACCGCATACTTCCGCCATTTTACATCATACATTCCATCCCGCTGTTCGGCAATGGCCAATTCGAGTTTCTTTGCGACAACGAGAGACATCTTTTTATAAATTAATTAGTTCCTGTTTTGCGACAAAGCAAACGAGATTTTAAAGCAATTCGAACTCAGCGTTGTCATCGACAGCGAGAACGATCGCAGGATTTAGCAACTCGTTGACAGCCGCAACCTCCTCAGGACGAGGAGTCGGTGCACGTCGAGGAGAAGGCGGGTCACGCGCTTCGACCTCTTCGTACGGTGGAACAGGATCTAAGTCTGCGTCGAAGTCGATGTCGGGAAGATGGAAATGGAGATAGTGAGGAGGCGGAGTTGGTGGACAAAGAATGAGACGCTGTAAAAGCGCTCTGCGCACAATCTGCTCTTGGAGCAAGAATTGTCACCTTCGCCACCAGGCGGAGAGACCTAGAAAGGAAAACCAAAAGGCTACGGAGCGAGCAAAAAGCTCCCGTAGATGAATCGGGTCATGTCCACCATAATGAAGTAAAAGCACAGCCTGATTAAGGCCGGCTACAACAGCGACAGCGAAAACTACTACTACCGTCCCTAGCGCACCCAGGCCTACGATATCCATAGTGTTATGCCTGTCGGCAGTGAACGCTCTATGCAAATACCGCAAACAGCTTGCCACCTAGTTATAGGCGGGGCTCATAACCTATCACGCAGAGGAACGGGAAGCAATGAAGAGCTAGGCACGAACACTTGCCTTTATATCAGAACGGTAGTAGACTTTTGAAGTAAGCTTTGATAGTTCTTGAGGGGCTCAGTTGTCGAGTAGACAAGTGAAGAACAAATGCTTGATTCGATAGGGATTGAGGAAGAAATCCTCGAGTTTATATACATGAGTAGGTACGCACGGACCAGTAGCGTAAAAGGAAACTACTACTCAGTATAGTAAAGAACAGCATAGAAGGTCATGGAATATGACGTATAATATGATGTCAGAATGACATCATTGTGGAGCTGATTGCTAAGGAATGTCATGTGATGAACAACGTGTTGATACATGTGTAAGTCTGGATCAATCTAGACGTCGGAACTATTAAGGATATTTCCAACAAAGCATAGGTAAGTGGCACTTTCCTTTTCCTTCCATGCCACCACCTTGTTTGCTGTCCCTTGTTGTCACACCATATGACAAACACACTTGTTCTGTCCAACTTGCAATCCACTCCTTTCAAACTTCTCATTCTTTTCCTTCCTCATCCCACATTGCCATGGCTGACCCAAACCTCAAAGTCTGCCCAAACTTTGAATCAGCTGCCTTCCATGAAATTCATGAAGCACTCATGGCCAACCTCAACATTGATCTCAAACAAGCTGTAGAATGCCTTATCACAGCTTGGGACACTGGTCACCAATGCAGAATTGCTGAATGGGAAGCACAATGCCAAGCACAAGCTGAGGCTGAGCTTGAAGCACACAGACTGGCTGCAAAAGCAGCTGAAAATGAACCCCAGGATGCTGAGTGGAAGGAACCCCAGATGAGTGACTTTACCACCAGTTGCACCCCTCCTAGCATCCTTGTTAACAAACCTTCACAGTATGCTACCAACAAACTCACCTCATGTGAGTATGTAGAACCATGGTATTTCTCCCCTGAGGGCTGTAGTGATGCAGCTTGAAGTGTGAAAACCAATACCAATGATGCCTTTGGTCTCTCCAGCATGAGACCTGTTGCCTCAGTCAAAGCATCTCAAAATGCTCAAGCTGACCACAACCTATCATTCAGTGTATTCCTACAAGCCAGGGTCTTGTTCTTACACCACATCAAAGCCATCCCATAGCCCAAAAAGCATATCAATGCCCTTGCAATGTTCTTCTGGAATCTAGAAAGTCCCCCTCAACACACCACCTCCAACAGGGATACCACAGTGCTGACCTATGCATCACACATTGTGAGTCAAAGTGTGGTTCAGTGGTGAAAACCAACCAAAACCAACACAAAAGACAATGAAAGCAAGTGGTGGTGTGCCTACATGGTACCTAGATGGTAGAACCTTTTATTTGGGTGGTCTTTGCAAGCTACAATACTCAAAGATGAGTGCTGAGGGTTGGGGGTGCTTCTGACAAAGAGGGAGCAAGAATGTGATAGAATGTGATGGGGTAGACTGCTGTCAGCCTACAGAAGGATAGATGATGACTTAATTCAATGTCCTAAGCTGCACTGAGCTCAGGAAGGGCTTGGAGTGAAGCTGATTGATGATAGATGATAGTAGGCAAAGTAGATGATAGTTAGACCCTTAATGAAGCCTCAACTATCAAAGCTGCTGAATGAATTACTGAGAGATGATGAATTGTGAGCAAGAGGGGCTCTCTGACATCTTCTTATTCAGCTATCTAAGTACAGTGATTTATATACAGTACAGGGGCATTGCCTATGGAAAACAAGGTGCAAACACTTGGTAAGTGATTGGTAAGTGATAAGTAAGGAATGTAAGCAGTGGGTAATCATCTTAGAAAGCATTGGTGAGCATTGGTAAGGATAAGTAAGCCAAAAAGTGAAGAATCAGTAAGCAAAGTCAAAAGATTGGTACAGTGGCTCAAAAAAGTGTCCCAATATTGGGTGAATTTGGAAAGAGTTGAGATTTATGAGAGAGCCAATAGGAATTAGTTCAAACTCCTGCAGGACCAAAACTGGTACTAACTGTTTCCTTGACAACAAGGGCTTGCTTATGTAATTTGATCCACATGGAACCAAGATATAACCATTTTAAAATGACATGTCATTGGGACACTTTTTTGAGCATGATGTTGTCAGTCAGTATTTAGTAAATAACTTAAAGATTTGACAACTTCTGAGGGATTTTGTGCTTCAACCCTGACTGATTATGTAATGTACATAATCCTGAGCCATAAAAAATGGCTTGGGTCCCACTCAGCTAACCCTACTTCACCATGAAATGCATTTTTGCCTCTGCTAGAGCAAATATCCATCTTCTTTCTGAATCTGGCCTTTCTGCTCATCAAATCTCCTCTACAACTGGTCAGGGGAGCTCTACTGTGTCCAGGGTCATCAAAGAGTTCCAGCTAGATTAAGGAAAACCTCAAACTGGGACATCCTTACCAGCCTTCCTCTCCTGGTAGAGGAGAATAGTCTCTAGTATGACCTCTGGAAGAGCTGAAAATGCTGTCCAGGCTACCCATATAATGTGTGTGGCCCTTTCCTCTCCTGTCACTTCCCAAACTGTTTGCAGTGTGCTCAATTCTGCGTCCCTGAAGGCTATTGTCAAGCAGGGACAGCATTTTCAGCTCTTCCAGAGGTCATACTAGAGACTATTCTCCTCTACCAGGAGAGGAAGGCTGGTAAGGATGTCCAGGCATACCTTGAATGTGTATGGCAGACTGCACACTCCAAGGAGTCTGCATGATTTGATGTTGATTGGGAAACCCAGATTGATCCTGCACAAAGGTAAACTGTGTAGTGGGTTGCACAGGCAGTGGCTGATACTGCATGTGAGGTTGTGTGAATGGTAGCTGATGCTGCATAGCAGGCTGCAGGAATGATGATGGTGTGGGGGGCTGCATAGATGCAGGCTGAGGCAATATGACAGGGTGCACAATGGAGCCAGGAAAATTGGATGACATGGAAGTAGAAGCCTGGGACCTTTGGGTGGGGGGTCAGGCACCAGTGGCATGGTGTGCATTGGTGCCCCTTGCCTTGTCAGGAAGGGCAAGGTCTTGCATATGATTGAAGTATTTGAAGCCCGTGTTTCAGTACTGTGCAGTATCTGGCTGATTCTAGGGGAAGGTCAAGGATTTTTGTGCCACACAGGAAAAAATCTCAGACATACCTCAACAACATCATCCATCATGAGCTGCCCTGCCTCAGTTATGACATCAGCACCTTTTGCTGCTGAATATGCAAGTCCCAATCCCCTTGCAACAGCTGAAGCTGCATAGTAGTCCCATTTCAGCTGTGTATGAGATGAGTGATACTGAACACAAGGATAAATCAATAAACACACACTTTCCCACTTGTCATAACAGCTTTTCACAGTTTTACAGTATCCATTGGCTTGGACAGGTAACCAAGATACCAAATTGTTGAAGTGCCCTAGTTGAAAGACCATATGATCACCTGCCTTGGGTCGGATTTCCTCCACAAAATCGAGAAGCATCTCAACATCTGCATGGGGCCATACAGCTTGCAGCTGTGGCTGAGGCTCAGAGCTTGAACTGACTGACAGGGCCTTTCCTTTTGACCAAGAATCCCTACTTTCCATCTTGCTGTGAAGTCAATGTGAGCAGTGGGTTGGGGACATGGAATGGTCTAGCCTGCAATAAGGGTCAGTTCATTGAGGTGGCATATCATACTATGCATATGTGGGTAGCTGTGATTCATCACCTGATCAGTAAACACCACAGTCACAGATAGTTCAACTTAGAAGTCTGCTGAACTCCACACAGAGTTGGATTGTATATATTTTGCATAAGGAGGCAGAAATTCTGCTACCATTTGGGCCCTTAAGTCTGGTCCTCTGGACTTAACCCCTGACCTCCAGCCTTAACTCTGGTCCAACCAGACTTGGCCCTTCCTGGCCTTGACTTTGGTCACCCAGACTTAGCCTCTGACACCCAGTCTTGAAGCCTGGTCACCCAAGGGTGAACCTGTACTTAACACAGCCACACCTTATCACCTTTTTGAACTGGGGTGAAGGGTCATGACAAGCAATCTTTCATGGTTTTTCTGGCCAGGTCATGTGCTGCAGGGGCTTCTTCTCTGGCTTTTCAGAGTTCCTCAAGTCTAGACTCAGTGGCAGGAAGGTGGGTTTCTGCAATCAGGGATGGAAGCAGTTTTGGTTTGTAGCTGTACATGAGGTAAAATAGCAACTGATGGGTGATGGAATGAGGGTGGTGATTATGCACAAGTTCTGCCATGGGAAGGTTGTCCACCCACAGAGCAGGGTTGTTCTGGCAGAAGATGCAGAGGTATGTTTCAGCCTCTTGGTTAACATGTTCTGTTTCTCTGTCAGTCTGAGGGTGATATGCTGTTGACAGGGCAAGGGAATATCCTAAGAGGGAAGCAAGTTCTTTTGTGAATGCTGAGGCAAACTGAGGACCTTGATCAGATATAATTTTGTCATACAACCCAAAGCAGTGTCATACAACCCAAAGCAGTGTCACACACCAAAGGTGTTGTGGACATGGTTACAACTGACTCTGCCTAGCTTGTCGATGCATTGTGCACAATGCCCATGAATGCAGATAAAGACTAAAGGCCTCATGTGCAGAAAGACTGCTGGATGTGAGCAGTCATCCTTCACACAAGAATGAGTTGTCAGTGCTAAAGAGAAAAGAGGAAGTGAGTTAAGTGCACATTAAAAGTTTTTAGTGCCCATGTATGGCATTCCAATTTTTGTCATGTCTCTGCCATTTCCAAAGATATCAGCTCTGTTCTCACACTCGCTTAAAGTGCTCAGCCACATGATTCTGCCTTCCAAATTTGGAGAGGATCCTCACCCTATGCATTTCTACAGCACTCCATCCATCAGACACTCATTTTGCTAGGTCCATCAGAAATGGCTGCCTCTTCATCAATCATCTCACTTGTCTCATTTGCCAGAGACAGTGGCTATGTATATCTGCCAGGCATTCCCACCAGCTTCTGTCCTGAAGCCCCCTGGTTTATCCCATCATTGTCAGCCCCATCTCATCCCATGCAGCTTGGTCAGCATATTCTCCTTGTCAGTATGACTTCCAGAAGGACATTCTTTGGTTGCCTCAGGTCTGTCACATGATTAGAAAGGTCTTATGTGGTTGTTTCAGTCTCCCCTCTTGATGAAGCATGTGGATTGTTCCTCCCTGCTCCCTGCACCATCTTTATTCCAATCTCATTCATCAGTCTCCCCACATTGTGACAGCTGCAGAATAATCTACTGTTCTCCAGCCTCCCTGATTGCATTCATGATGAGTATGATGTGCATCTTACCTTCCTACTGCAAGATCCAGCAGAAGACATCCTCCCTTCTCCTCCTCCATCAGAGCCCTGTCCATGAAGCTTTTGTTAACTTTGCTGAGAGGATGAAAGGGTGGGAGATGTGATCACATATGCCCCCATTGCCCCATAGACCCCCGATGCCCTAGCCCCTTTGACACCTGACTCATGCCCTTCAATTCTGGAATTAATACTTCCCTATCTGGAAACACCATCCATCTGTCATGCCATCTTTGGGTCTAGTGATGTCTCCACCAAGATCTGACTTGCATTGCCACCCCCTAATGTGATATCAGTGTGCTTACTCAGTTTCTGACTCCATTTGACTCATTCTGTGATATTTTGACTATCCTTGACTTGTTCATTGCCAATACTTACCAATCTTCTTTGCTTGCTTACTTTTCATTTCTTGCTTACTCATCATGATTACTCAGTCCTTACTCATTACTTATCAAGTGTTTGTGCCTTGTTTGTCACAAGCTGTGCTCTCCCCCACAGTATATAAACCCCCATGTACTTAGCTATAACCCCAGTGAACCAGAAGCCATTCACTCAGCAGTCAGTTCAGTGCATAACTCATCATCAACAGTTGAGGCTCCATGAAGGGGTCTATCTGTCATCATTCATATACTTGGTAGTTGAGGCTCATTTGGAAGGGTCTATCTACCTCCATCATTTATCTGAAGCTGTATCCCCACCCTTAGTCAGCACACATGCTTAGTCATCCATCCACTCCTGCATAACTCATCATCAACTTGCACCAGGAGCACATTCTATCAAAGTCCATTACTGTACTCCCAAGTACTTTCAGCTGAACACCTTCACTCTGTTCAGCATTCCCCCCATCAAGTCATCACTCACTCAGCTGCTCTTGTGTAACTCATTGTCAACCTGCACCAGGAGCACCCTCTATAGAAAACTCCCCCACACATTAGGTTTTTCTGCCCTCCAGGTATTGCATAGGCACACCACCACTCACCTTTTTTATTTGTCTTTGGTGTTGGAGTTGGTTGGTTTTTACTGCCTTTCCACACTTTGACTCACAGTGGGAGTAGGCTTTCTCCAAGAAGAGGGCTGCAATATTGGCAGCAGAAGCAGTTTTCCTTGTAGGTGCTAAAATTACCCCCTTTGTAAGCCCATGGTCTACCATGACCAAGAGGGAATCATAACCCTTTGAAAGGGGCAAATTGGTAATGAGATCACAGGAGATTTGTTGAAACAGGTGGGTGGAGGTCAAGGGTATGGGCATAAGGGGTCATGTCATTGGGTGAGTGTTCACCTTATTTTGCTGGCATGTAGTGCAGCCTTCAACATATCTTCATATGAAGGATGTGAGTCCCAGCCACCAGAACTTGGAGGAGACAAGCTGTCAAGTTTTCAAGACACCAGGATGTCCCATAGAGGGGTGGACATGGTGGTTGGACATGACAGTCCACTGGAGAGATGGGTCATCAGGAATATACACCTGATCTTTGTAGAGTAACACCCCATTGTCAAACCTCCAATCAGAGAGATGGGATTTAAACAGAAGTGGCATGTCAATGTTTTCTATGGCTTGAAGAGCTGTTTGGACCACTGAGTCAGACACAGAAGAGGATGCAACCTTTTTAGTGAGGTTCATGTCAATGAGGTTGACAAACAGGGTCTGGGGGAGGAGGGTTACTCCTTTGTTGTCTTCATCATCATCTGGGACATGGTCGGGTTGGTGGGAGAGTGTGTCAGGGGCAGCCAGGTCTTTTCCTGGGACATGTTCAAGTTGCAGATCAAAATCTGCTAGGTCAAGAAGCCAGCATGCCTGGCAATGATTCAGGTTCTGTGGTGCTTTAGAGTAGGACAAGTTCTTGTGATCCATGAAAACCTTGACCAGGAATGGGGATCCATGGAGATAATGTCTCCAGGTTTTCAATCTGTGGATGACTCCTAGCAGTTCTCTATTGTAAATGTTGTAGTTTTGTTCTGCTGGGTTAAACAATTGTGAAATGAAGGCACAAGGTTGCCACTGGCTGTTCAAGTCCTCCTGGAGGAGAACACCCCCAGTTGCATATTTGGATGCGTCTGTAGTAATCACAAATGGCTGGGAGGTGTCAGGCATTCAGAGGGTCAGTTGAGCCATGAAGATCCTTTTCAGGAGATCAAAGGCATTTTGGCATTTCTCTGACCACTCCCAAGTTACAGCTTTCTTGGCAAGGTCAATCAGAGGGTGGGCAATGTCCAAGTAGTAGGGGACAAATCTTCAATAGAAGTTGGCAAATCCTAGGAAGAATCACACATCCTTAACCCTTTTTGGGACTGGCAATTCTGCAATACCTTGGACTTAGACAGGGTCCATGGCAACAGTATTTTCTTTGATGATCATCCCAAGGTATTCCACCTTGGTAAGATCAAAGTGACATTTTTCCAATTTGAGGGGTAGCAACAACCCCCTCATTTGTTCAAGAACACAGTGGGTTCTTCATTTGTGTTCTGTGGGTCAGTAGAGAAGATGAGGAGGTCATCCATATAGATGACCAGCCATCCTTCAGCAATCATGTCCCTGAAGGAGTCATTCATGAATTGCTGGAAGGTGGCAGGAGAATTGCACAACCTGAAGAACATAACAGTTGGTTCAAAGAGTCCTTTGTGTGTAATGAATGCAGCCTTCCATTGGTCTCCTTCTTTGATATGGACATTATTATAGCCTGATCTTACATCCATCTTTGTGAAGATAGATGCTCCTTTGAGTTTGTCAACAAGATCTGAGATAAGGGGGAGGGAATATGTGTCCTTCACTGTATTCTTATTCAGATATTGGTAGTCCTGACATGGACAAAGGGAGCCATCTTTCTTTCTGACAAAGAAAAACAGGGCAGCTTGAGGAGACTTTGAGGAGCAGATTTTGCCTTCTCAAAGGTTTTCTTCAATAAGCTTCTCCACAGACTCTCTTTCAGAGGGAGAGAGTGGGTAGGCTTTGGCCACCTTGGGGACAAAGTCCTCTACAAGGTTTATGGCATGATCACTACTGAGTTAGCACAAGAAGAACATAGGAAGAAACTGAAAGCTACCCTCCCTGAAAACTACAAAGAGTTTGCCTCCATCTTTAAAAAACCCTCTGATGGAGTGTTACCTCCATCACAACCTTGTGGTGGTAATCTTTCTAAGAAGGCTATTCTTGGGATTGACCTTCTTGGCTTCTTCAATGAGTTTTCCAAGTGATGTCACAAAGTGGGCATGTGTGGTTTCATCTTCAGGTTCTTCATAGTCCATGAACTTATTCATCCTTTTCTTCTCAGCAGGGGATACAAGGTTCATGGTTTGTTCTCTGATGGCAACAGAGGAGATGTTGTGAGAGAGTTCTTTCAACTAATTGGTCTTTTTGTCAATGGAGAGGGTTCCCATTCTCCAATCAACAATGGGGTTGTTTTCTTGTAACCAAGGGAGGCCAAGAATGACATTTTCTGATCCACAGTTAATGATGTGGAAGAAGGACTGATGAACAAGTCCTTTGACCTTGAAGTATAGGGTGGCAGAAAACAAAATCTTTCCCTTGGAATTCTGGGATCCATCTGTGATTTTGGCGAGGATGGGTTCAGTGAGTCATTGAGTGGGGATTCTATGCTTTCACACAAAACCCCAATTGATACAAGATATCTCAGCACCAGAGTCAACCAGTGCAGTGGTGTTGACAACTTTTCCAGTTCTTTCTGATGTGTAAAGAGAAATGGGGATTTGCATAGTACAATCTGGGGTAGAAGATACTAGTACTGGCACAACAGAAATAGAACTGTCCTTTTTACCAGGAACATCTGGTGTCAACACAGAGTTCCCTTCCAAAAATCCTTTCCTAATGCCCTAGCAATATTGACTAAGGCAATGGAGAGACCAGTGACTTTTTCTTTGTCATTGCTTTCCTCAACCTCCACAATCTTTCAGATCTTCTTGACCTTCTTCTGGGGGGCCTTCCCTTTTTCAGGACATTGTCAAGAGAGGTGTCCCTTGTTTCCACAACCAAAACATCTTCCTTCTTTGATGTGTTGGTCTCTTTCTTCTCTGGAGAGTCTCACTCCATCCATGTCCATAGCATTTGGATCTTTTTCTTCTGAGAGGTTGTTTCTGGGGTAGAACATCCTCTTTTCTTTCTTTCCAGAAAGCTTATTCACCTTTCTCCATTTGGCATCAAACTTTTGTGCCTGAGTGTACCACTTGCTGATCTTGGTGGGAGTGGTTTCCATCATATGGATTTGGTTTGTGATGAAAGGTTTGAGTCCCTGAGAGAAGAATTCAATTAAGGTGACATCCTCTGTGATGGTAGAGTTGGTGGTGGCAGTTCAGAAATCAGTGATATATTGTTCCACTGATTCTTCTGTTTCATGGTGCATAGTTTAGTGATGGCAGCACCAGCAGTGTCAGGGGAGGTGAACAAATCTTTAAATTCTTTCTTAAAATTGGTGAAAGAGCTAAAATTTGGTGGGTTCTTTTCTAGAGAGGTTTTCTGGAAGGTTGCTGCCCAAGAGCAAGCAACCCCTTTCTTTATGTATGACAACACATAGACAACTTTCTTTGTGTCAGTGTCATATACTTCTTCATTGACCATGAGGTAGGTCTGGACTGCATACAGCCAGCTCATGGCATTCTTTTGGTCACCATCAAAGTCAGATGGGGTGCCAATCTTTAGTTTGGTGGCTTTGACAGCAGTAGTGCCAGTGGCAGCTTTCAATGATGAACCAGACATTGTAGTTCTGGGCAGGGGCAGAGGTGTAGGAAGTGTGACAGGGGAAGGTGCTGGTGGGATGGGAGTACCAAGTGTAGCAAGAGACTGATTGAAAGGTTCAAGAGGATACCCAGAGTAAATCCTCCATCTGGTTGTTCTGGTTCATTGGAGGAGGTGTCTGTGGGGAAACAGTGCAGGAGATAACTACCAGCAGGTTTCTGAATTGACCAATGGTGCTGATAGCATATTCTATTGATTACACTATAGTGTACACCAGATTTGCTGAGGTTGCCCTGAGAGAATGTCCCTGATGAGCCAGAATGTTGATTTCTTGACTTGCATTACAACAAGGAGGCTTAGTGGTGCAAAATCACTGTTTGGCTTTGTTTGTTTGTTGACAAATCATTCAGTAGACCATGTGATATATTATGTAAGCATTGGTGAGCATCTCACCATGTTCTATATGTATTCCCAAGGACTACATCCCCAGCATATCACAAAGTTACATAATTGTCCCAATGAGCTCTCATTTTCATTTGGGTATTCTGTGATCAGTTTCTATCCAAATATTATGTAATATGGCTTATCAGAGAGCCATGACTGGCTGCTTTGATCCATCCACCAACACCTTGGACTCAATCATGATAGTTCACAAACTACACCATGATTAATGAAAAACATGCAAACATTGGGTCAATTTTGTGAGCCACTGTATATGGGTATCCCATATTATCATGGTATGATCAAATGATCCTGAGGTAACCCTCTTTCCATCAAGGGAGAATGCAACTGTGCTCACTGCACCAGTATGCCCCTGGGGGAGACAGTAGATCTGAGCCCCTCCCTTAGCATCCCAAATCCTCACCCTCTTATCATCTGACCCTGAGGCAATCCTCTGCCCATCAGGGGAGAATGCAACTGACCTGACCATATCAGTATGCCCTCAAGAGGGCCACTAATCTGCACACCTCTCTCAGCATCCCAAATCCTCACAGTCTTGTCATCTGACCCTGAGATAATCCTCTTGCCATCAGGGGAGAATGCAACTGACATGACCCATTAATATGTCCCTGAAGAGGGCTGCCAATCTGCACACCCCTCTCAGCATCCCAGATCCTCACAGTCTCATCATCTGACCCTGAGACACTCCTCTTGCCATCAGGGGAGAATGCAGCTGACCTGACAACACTGGTAATCCCCTCTCAGCCAATGCATTTCTGCCACAGGGAGACTGGTATGGAAGTTGGGATGAGACAAAACCTCCTTGAACTCCAAGTACCATTAGAGGGATTACTCAATCTTGCACTGATCAAAACTGGGGATGACTTGGGAAGGGCTATATGGTCATATGTGACCAAAGGAAAGATTCATGGCCAGATGGAAGCACAGAATTCTGCACCCTGGGAGCTCAGTAGCACATCCTTCTGATGACACCCAAGGATAGAGAGGGTTGTCTCACCCCAACTTCCATACCAGCCTCCCTATGGCAGAAATGCATTGGTTGAGAGGGGATTGGTTTGTCCATCTTGTTTTGAAGTGCCAGATTGACCTCCATAACATTTTTAGCCTTCCAAGTACAAATTTAGTCCCAGAACATATCAGGCATGGTGGGGAAACAGTGCAAGGAATGACTGAAAGCAGGTTTTGTAAGGGACTGATGGTTCTGAAAGCATATTATACTGATGGTACTGTAGTGGTCATCAGTATTTGATAATATTTCCCTAAGAGAATGACCATGTGAGCCACAGAGATGATATCTTGAGTTGTGGTACAAGAGGGAGACTTAATGGTACAAATCCAATGTTTGTCATTGTTTACATACTGACAAATCATCTGGAAGATCATGTGGTCTATCATGTAATCATATTTTCCCATCCCACATGCCCTCAATCCCACCAAAAGGTCACTTTTCACTATTTAACTGGTCAGGGACAAATGTGTTGCAATGCACCTTTTGGAAACAACACAGCATATCTCAGCATGTACAACTTAGCTTGGAATATACCTTAGTGTTCTGGAAAGCTGGGAGTGACCCCTCTCCAACAGTATATGTATCATGACTCCCCATGCAGAATACATAGCCTGAGCTATATCATCAACAATTCACACATGGCAAATGTAGCAACAATTTTGTCCTTCACTTGTACTTTGACATTCTGACTGTCCTTGATTCACTTATTACCAATACTTACCAATCTCTCACTTTGCTTACTGGTTCTTCACTTTTTTGCTTATTAATCCCAATGCTTACCAATCCTTTCTAAGTTGATTACCCACTGTTTACATTCCTTACTCATCAGTTACCAATCACTTACCAAGTGTTTTCACCTTGTTTTCCATAGGCAATGCCCCTGTACTGTATATAAATCACCATGCCTAGATAATTGGCAAGGAATAAGACATCAGAAGGTCCCTCTTGCTCACATTTCTTTGTCTCTCAGTAAATTGTTCATCAGCTTCAGTAGTTGAGGCTTTATTAAGGGTCTAGCTACCATCTACTTCACCTATTGTCATCTATCATCAATCAGCTTCACTCCAAGTCCTCCCTGAGCTCAGCACAGCTCAGACTAAGTTGCCACTCTATCCTTCTGTAGGCTGACAGCAGTCTACCCTATTGCTTCCTCTTACATTCCTGCTCCCTCTTTGTCAGGAGCACCCCCAAACCTCTGTACTCATCTCTGAGTGTAGTACTTTGCAAAAACTACCTGAATAAGACCTTCTGCCATCTAGGTACTGCAGAGGCACACCACCACTCACTTCAACTGCCTTTTGTGTTGGTTTTGGTTGGTTTACACCACTGAACCTCACTTTGACTAACAATGACTTGTGACTGCAATTTCTACATTGATTTAATGTTTGGTACTCCTCCACTCTCAATATGTAGCTATCATGTTTCTAACCTGATAAATGCATGACCAATTAAAATAATGAAAAGGGTAGGTATGCATAATAAGAACAATGTGCAGTGGATAGCATGGATAGTAGAATAATATGAATCAGTCAAAAAAGTCATTTAAGCAAAAAGGCAGCCTAAATAAGTCATGGTGCTATCCATGCTTATTTGACAATAAGTGCTAAATCAAGTACAGATAGTACTTTGTTAATTTCCTGATGTGGCCCCATTTGAATCCAATATTGGGAGGCCTGGATCCTAGAGTTTGATTGCTCTTCCATGGTCTGTTAATTGAATGCTCTGATCTTTGCAACTCTTACAAACAGTGGCTTATATGCTCTTATCATGATGGCACATGGTGTTTCTTCTTCTCTGATGTCCTTGGAGGATACAACTCATTTGTCACCTACCTTGAATACATGTGGTCATTCCTCAGGATATCATCTTATGGGGAGAATGCCCATAAAATACAAGTGCAGCACATCAAAAGTGCACAGCCATCACCAAGGGATCTTTTTTGTTTGATCTCTTCCACACTTTGTCACCAATTCCTTTGAATGCCATTGTAGGTGCCAAAGACCAAGTGTTTCTCCTGCATCAGTAATTGACATGTTTAAGAGTGGCTGAGTATGACCTCAGACTGATTCCTGATCATTGTTGCTTGTACACATTGGGCTCATTTCCATTGCTTGGCTATGACCATGATTAACTATGTTGTGGAATAATGGTGGCCTCCTGAAATGTGCAGAGCTGTTATTCCAGGTATTCTCTATCTGTATGCTATAATTTTGAATGATATGACATTGAATTCCTTTTAAAGTCCATTCTTATTGCACAAGATCTGAAGACCAGAGGACTGCTTATTCAGTGGAAAGGCTATTGAAATGATGAGTATACAAACTTCATGGGAAGAAGTTTTAACAATACAATACAATATGTGGCTAGACTACAATATGTTCATTGTAAATTCAGGCAACTGTTTTCAAGCACTTGTGCCACTTATCTCCATGAACCATGTGGCTCAAGTCCATCTCTGTACAACAATCACTTGGGACCACAACTTTGTTGCAACTTGAATAAAATGGTCTCCAAAATGTTGGTGGTAGCCAAAGCAGCAACCTTCCCTTTGGACCCCTGAACCATCCATCAGGATGAAGCTTGACTGGCTCAAACCAGCTATCAGCATCTTCTGGCTGGAACCCATCAAGGAGTTGTTCACTGTCATGTAGTGCATGTGAAGGTATTGATGAAAAGCAAATGGAGCAGGTTTAAAGCCTGGAAATTATATGAGTAACAGCACAATACATAACAGTTGTATAGTTCTTACCCTCTGGGTCATATGCAGACAACTTCATCTTTTGATGGCTGGTGATCATATCCTCATGTATATGAGGTATCCCATATTCTCATGGTGTTGTCATATGAACCTGAGATAACCCTCTTTCCATCAGGGGAGAATGCAACAGTGGTCACTGGACCAGTATGCCCCTGAGGAAGACAGTAGATCTGAACCCCTCCCTCAGCATCCCAAATTCTCACTCTCTTATCATCTGACCCTGAGACAATCTTCTGCCCATCAGGGGAGAATGCAACTGACTGGACCACATCAGTATACCCCTCAAGAGGGCTGCCAATCTGCACACCTCCCTCAGCATCCCAAATCCTCAGTCTTGTCATGTGACCCAGAGACAATCCTCTTGCCATCAGGGGAGAATGCAACTGAAGGAACTGAATCAGTATGTCCATGAAGAGGGCCACCAATCTGCACACCACTCTCAGCATCCCAGATCCTCACAGTCTGGTCATCTGACCCTGAGACAATCTTCTTGCCATCAGGGGAGAATACAACTGACCTGACCCACCCAGTGTGCCCCTGAAGAGGGCTGTCAATCTGCATCCCCCTCTTAGCATCCCAGATCCTCACAGTCTCATCACTTGACCCTGAGACAACCCTCTCACCATCAGGAGAGAATGCAACTGACTTGACCCAACCAGTATGCCCTTCAAGAGGGCTGCCAATCTGCACACCTCCCTCAGCATCCCAGATCTTCACAGTCTTGTCTTTTGATCCTGAGACAATCTTTTTGCCATCAGGGGAGAATGCAACTGACTGAGCCTAATTATCATGCCCATGAAGTGGATTTCCAACCTGCACACGTCTCTCAGCATCCCAGATCCTCACAGTCTTGTCAGATGACCCTGAGACAATCCTCTTGCCATCAGGGGAGAATGAAACTGGCTGGACTGAATCAGTATGCCCATGAGGTGGGCTGCCAATCTGTACACCTTGCCCAGCATCCCAGATCCTCACAGTCTTGTCATGTGACCCTGAGACAATCCTTTCGCCATCAGGGGAGAATGCAACTGATTGAACCAGATTCTCATGCCCATGAAGTGGATTTCCAACTTGCACACATCCCTCAGCATCCCAGATCCTCACAGTCTTATCTTTTGACCCTGAGACAATCCTCTTGCCATCAGGAGAGAATGCAACTGACTGCACTGAATCAGTATGCCCATGAAGTGGGCTGCCAATCTGCACTCCCCTCTCAGCATCCCAGACCCTCACAGCTTTGTCATGTGACCCTGAGACAATCCTCTTGCCATCAGGGGAGAATGCAACTGAAGTAACTCCACTGGCATGTTCTAAGGCAAGCTGGGTAGCTGTCCATTCCTTTAGCCCTCCCACAGGAACTCCAAGAAGTTTGCAGAATTTTGGCAAGAGAATTTTTGACAGTCTCATATTTGAAGGAGTGAATGGCAATGCAGATATGTAAAGGTGTGGAGCACTGTGTGAGATTGAACCACCAAAGTTCTGAATTAATTTGATCCCATCCTGCATCATTCCTAACACATCTTCAAACCCTGGCTGGTCCTTTTGATTGGATGTTAGGGCATATTATGTGCATCCAAGTGTAGATTACTCACTAGTAGCCATGTTGTAGTGCAGACCAGAGCACCCACAACTTTTCCTAGCTCCCCAATGATGCTCAGAGTCTCCAGCCAGAACAGAATTTTTTCACTCCCCACAATAACTACCACTAACTTTGCAAGATCCAAGTTAAAGGTAGTCCTCTGCAGATGTTGGACCCAGAATCGACATGAATAGGATAGATGGGGTGTGATGAATTTCTCTATTTTTTGTTGTAAATCAGGGACTTCAGAGTTGCTGAAGTAGGAGCTCTCTAATCTGCAAATGTTGAATTGCAACTCCTTCCACAGAACCTGAAGCGAGGCGAAGGCTAGGTCATATGCCCCAGAGGTGTTGATGAAGTAGTCCCCACTCCGTGACTGATCCGTGAGGAAGTCATAGAAAGATGCATGGAGAGGGCGAACGGGGAAAGAGTTAGTGATGCCACTCAGCACTGGTGCCATGAACTCCAGGATGACAACAACATCATAGTGGTCCTCCTCGTTGGGGAAGTGCTTGCGCATGAATCGCAACGTCGACAGAGGCAGCAGCACCAGCGTTGTCAGTATTTGTCGCATCACGGAACGGAACCGAGCCAAGGATACCCGGTTCGTCAGTGGTATAGCACTCTCCAATATCGTGGTATAGCACTCTCCAATATCGTGGTATAGCACTCTCCAATATCGTGGTATAAGTTTTGTCCAAAAGTGTTCCCCCCTCTCCAGACTGAAGAGCAATTATATCGTCGAAGCGCTCCCTCAGAGTTCGTCCAGCGCTTTTCCGCTTGATGAACTCACAAGCCAACCTTGCCCATTGAAACAGACCGTCGGACTTCTGAGTAATTTGATCTATCTCCTTGGGCCCAATGGTATCCTCGAAGCGGCGGTGACAGAGTTCGTTAGAAACGAATAGATGGATGTCATGCTTGGCAGACGCTAGGGGGACCCATCAAGAGAAGTTACTGTTATATGTTGGCAGCCGTTGAATGCTTCGTCGATATCCGGCAACAGCCTGGATGTCAGAAGAATGCGGAAATTGGCGGGCAGATGTGCAGCTTCCTCAGACGCAAGAAGGGACAGGATACGACTCCTTGATGCGTCCGTCCCACTTTCATCCAATGCATCAATCACCACGACTACATCCCCAACAATTTCCCTATTAACCTTAGACAGTGGTTCCAGGATGAGTCGCTGCCACTGCTGCGTCACATCTCGTGTCGCTTTGAGAGAATGGTCCTTTGAGACGACATCAGCCAGTGCGCGCCGAAACGCCGAGTCACGATCTGCCAGATCACGAGCGATGGTCGTTAAAATCTTCTCCTCGCGGTGCTCGGCCAGCCTATCATGCGCGAAGCAAAAGCAGGAACCGAGTCCGCCCGCGTCCTTGATCCACGCAGCAATCGTATGTGCTATAGCCGACTTTCCTCTTCCGGCCTGCCCCTGGAGCCACAGGATACGGGAGGCGTCGATGCGGGAATCAGCGATCCAGCTAATGATCTCCCGCAAAATCTCTGTCCGCGTGCCATCGAGGCATATCTTAGCCATGTCAAGGCCTGCGCCACCAGCATAGCTCATCCCTTCAAGGTTCAGGTCCTCCAATACGCGGTGCACATTGATCTGAATATCCCGGACCGCACGGTCGCGGTACTGCTGTATTAGATCATTCAGCGTTGTGGTATAGTCGTCAACGATGGCCTGCGTTTTGGAACCTATGTTCTTCCCTGCCCTTTTCCCTGAGAATGAATCGCATCAATTTGTAGTGCCAAAAGACATACATTAAGACTCACAGAAATTCTTCGTTTCAGAATAGTCTTTAATGAACTGTGCAGAGTCGCTTATTACCCGTGCAATCTTCGCAAGGGTATCTTTCATGTTGTCAATATTGTTGATGGTATCTTCTTCGGTAAGGAATTCGTAAACACTTCGGATCGTTTGCAGGAGGCCCCACACTGCTTTGCCTAGATTCGCTTGTTTTATGAGCAACTACAATCCACCCCACGTGAGATGAGCGGCGCATGTAAGAGTTGGAAAGTACCTGAGAAGCGGCCGTCAAAATTCCCAGTGCAATCTGGGCATAAGGGTGGACCTAAGACATACATTCCATCAGCGAATTGAATGAGCCAAAAAATGGAAATGATTACCTTGGAAAGAGTCGTGACAACTTCATTGAAAACTTGGAAAGGTTGAAGATATGTAGCGGTGAAGTTTTGGATGTCAGTGAAAGCAATGTTGGCGTCGGTAACGATGTTTCCAGCTCCTTCGCCGAGACGCGACATGGGATCCATATTGTCGAACGCTCGTACAGCATCATTAATGCCCTGTTCTGGGGCAGGTTCTAGTTCTGTCCTATTGGTCGCTTTTTGATTCTGTCCGATGGGACTTGGTTAGCGCACTTGCCGTCAGACATAGCAAGTCACATATGTCCTTAGATGGAATTGCCTGGGACTGTCCCTGTTGCTCCTGTGTTCCCCCACTCGTGCTTGCGCCAACTACCCCTGGAGTGACGGAACTCGACTGACTGTGGTTCGACAGATGGAGGAAGCGCCTCATCCTGGAAAGCGTCCCCCGAGAAGCGTTGCCGGATGTTTCAGCCGTGGAGACGCTACCCTCGGTATGGGCCTGAGCGGGTCCCTGGAATTATTATTATTTCTCTATCAACAACACCTTCGGTCGAAAGGAACAAATTGGCGTACCGCAGAAGGGTTAGATGTGGAACGGGACTTCCCAAATTTGAAGAGATGGTGTTTCTTTGGATGCTGACGGGCCATTCAGAAAGAAAGATTCAGGTGAAATAGACGATACGTGAGTTTGATTGTACGTTGTTCGAACCGACGAGGAAGAGGACGGTTGCAAATAGCTGAGCGCCTAGGGACATGCTTTGCAGTGCGGACACGTTGTACATAGCCCTTCTTTGGTGCGTCTCACACATATGCAAACCTGCACTCAATTATCGACCCCACGACACTAGTTTCGGTCCATGACGCATAATGGCCGTTCACCAGCAACTGGGAAGCTTGCGATCTTGTGTAGAGTGATGTAAGGTTCGGACCGACGCTGTCGGCCGCACGTCACTTGTTCAATATTCTTTTGACGTTTCTTCTACGTATCTCATTTGTGATTGACCTAGTTCTTATTCACACCTGTTCTTACTGATATTGCGTGCCTGTTCTCTCTACTATAAAAAGGGCCATGTATCTTAACATATGGGGAGAATTTTCCTACGTACTGGAAATACAGACCTTGGTGTCTTGGAACTTTGAGGTAACCACAGGAAAGCTCCTCGTGTAGTGTCATCACAAGTGCCTCACTTTGCTGTCACACCTTAGGCACCACTTTTCAGCGGGATTAAGGGTCTATTAGATATACTTTTTGTGACATAAACAATGTATCTAATAGACCCACCATCCGCACCAGAATCACCTGGCCAGTACTAATAATAGGTTTGAGAATCACTTCGAGAACCGTTTTCCATTTTTGGGTGGTGCTCTTCCTGCCCCTACACTCGCCCCATGTTTGCCTCACCTTCCCCAAACCTTCATCCCACCATATCTCATGTCTCTTCAACCCTCGTACTACCATCTTGCAAACTCACCAGGGATGCTCTTGGGGAGCCTCCTCCAACATTGGCTCTGTACAGCTCCCACGTTTCATACATCCCACAGTATGTTTTTTTTGTCTTCATATTTTCTCTGAAACATGCATCCCCATCCTGGGACTAACCGTTCATTGCCTAGCACAAGTTTTGGCTTGGGCCAGCATTTCTTGAGTCCAACAAAGCAGTGTAACAAGAGGAAAATGCAGACTAATGTTATCATTCCAGGTCAAAGTGCCAAACAGCAACATCTCCTTCAACAGTTGAGCAATCTTTTGAATCACAAGTCATCTCCCAGTCCATCATCTACATTGACACCCCTCCCCCCAAACCAACCACTCCAGATGTGCTGGACAACACTGACATGATCCAGCACTCTGGTGATGAACTGTTGCCCAAAGATGTTGCTGACTATTCCATGCCAAGTGTGGCCATCAACCAGCTGTATGACAATTGGATGGCAGTTATCCCTATGATTATTGAGCCATATCTCCAATATATGGTGGAAACTGTCAGAGAGCCACTTATAACCTACAATAACCACTCTCCGGTTGTCAGGCAGGATGTGAACTCAAGCATTCTTCCCTACTCTGTTTATACTTTGACCGTGCATAACATCCTCACATCTCCTCACAGAGGCTGATCTCATTTCAGGTTTTGCAACTGTTACAGTTCTAAGTTGTACATGCACATCACTTCCTCAATTACTCTTACATTCCAGGCTCTTTCCCACTGCCCCCTCTCAACCTTGCCTGGCCATTTCTGTGGAATTACTTGCTTTCTATCAGGCACTGTTTGAACATTCTTGCAACTTGATCAATGCCCTCACCTCTGCACTCAATACACATTATGAACAATGAGGGTTCTGGATGACCACCTGAGAGGTCAGTGGTTTGTTCACTGACCTGCTTGTACTTACAAGTATGGCACACAGGGTGGAGTTATTTGAGATCCATTCCATCATAGCATTGGCAATGCTGTCCAGTGGTATGATATCTTGCAAGTGCATATTGAGTGCTGTGCTGAAAGTATTATTGAACATTGTCACCAAACTGTTCTCAACCATCTCAATCACATGCAATCTGCTCAGCAACCATCATTCACTGTGATCCCACCATCTTCCAAACAGTTCTCATTGTCACAATGTGCATCCATACTTGTCCAAAAGTGCCCAGCATGTTTCACAGGTTGCACATTTGGACAGCTGCTGAGTGACGGTGGTGATATTCATATTGCACTTGATGGGAACTTTCACCATCGTCATCAGTGCTCAGCCAGTAGTTGTCCTGCATTTTATGACCCCACATATTTCATTCCCAAGGTTAAAGTTGATGATGTTGGATACCAGATCAAATGAGTGTGTAAGCGGCCACTGAGACAATGGCATGTTGAAGTTCCTGACAAAGCAATCAATCAATGTGAAGCATCATACAAAGCAGCTGATGGCAACAAGCAGAAGGCTGCAATGGACTGCTTCGATGACACTGGAATTATGGCATTGATATGCCATCATGACATCCCTCTCTTCTTTGCAAATATCGACATGCCTGGTGAGCAACAGAAGTATAGTGTCACCCTTCTCAAACACCTCTTCTCCCACTTGCCAGTCACTGCAACTGTTGTTGCATTGTATGATATTGGTTGCATTCTCACATGTTCTTTAGACAAGGTATATACAAAGTCTCATCCCCATACACTAGTATTGACCTCCTGTGGTTTGAAATCCTTGATAATGAAATTGTTTGTTGCATCCACTTTGCAACAACTGCAATGCATGCCTATGGCCACAAATGGGCATGCCAGCTCATTTATAACCCCCACATTACTACAGGACTCAGTCTTTCTGATGGAGAGGGCACTGAACACCTCTGGTCCCATTTCACCAAGCTCATTGGCATTGAGCAAGCATTGTCAGCAAGATCATTCATTACTCTAGTTTACCCAGAACTGAAAAAGCATTCGATTAGCACCAGCACCATATCTGGCTTATTGATCATCATGCTGCTGCAATAGGGCTAGAGATGTGAAATGATCTTGGTGACTGGATTCAATGCTGACTGAGGAAAGGAATTGCTGAACAAGGTAGTGAAGCATGTCAGATTCTTGGTGATTGCAGAATTGATACCCTGGAATTGTGGAATGAGTGGGCTAGCCAATGTAGCACTCAGCTTTCCATATGGGCTCATAAGTATTTCCACATCTATTAGACTGTGTTATTCATTCTTCACCTTTAGATGCACTGGCTCAATTAAAAAAAGAACTGGACACTGTACTTGTGTTGCAGGCTGACTTAGAGGTTGCTGACCAAGCACTTCAAGCTGCATGCACAATAATTGAGAAGGATGTGACAGAGGATACCCTCGAGGCTCTGGAGAGTTTGGAGTGCAGCCATGATCATCTTTTAAACAAGGTGGACCTACTATATGCATCCCTCAACATCCATGACAAGTTTCCTGAGCTCAACAGTGTCAACATTGAGTTCATTTGGATGCTTCTTTTGGCTTGTGATTTGAAGATCAATGTCTGGAAACAGGCAATTGGGAGCTTTTTTGAGTGGGACAAACTCGATCACACAGTAGGGGGAAAGCAGAAAGCCTTGGGTAGTATTGCTGAACCTATGACTTGGTGTCACAATGCTGATCATTTCTTTCTAGGTATGAAGCTCCACCAGCAAACTCACAAAGCAATTGCAAAGCATCAGCCCACACTCATGTCGGCCATCCAAAAATTCAACATGTATTGTGAATGTCTTGCAAAACTATATGATGCATCATCTGGCATCCCCCTTCCTTTGCCACTCCCAACAAAATTAGCTGAACTATGTAACGACCAATCCCTCTTCAAAGACGTTTGGATCACTCCCTCTATTGGAGAAATCCTGCGGTGGTTGCAAGACTCTGACATGAGAGAGGACATTAGAGCAGTCCTGAAGACTGACTGCTGTCTCGAAGAACAACACTGCCTTGGCATGGAGGCTGACAACATGTGCCAATGGTTTGGCAGCAAGCTGTGTGCTGTCAAGCTTGCAATTCAGCAGCCAGAAAGTAAGTCAAGGTACTGCTGATTATATTCAGGATCTAAAGATCTTTAAGATTCTATGTACTCTCTGGTTCTTCAACAACATTGCAAATCACTGGCCAAGATGCAGGAAAGGTGGGCCACACCATTGGCCTCCACAGTTCATTATGCGAGTCAAGCCCACAGCACACAGGCTATTTCCACTTCCCTCGCTGGTACCCCCACCCCTCTTGAGCTGTGATGGCTGCCACCTATTCAATGTGATGTATCTGTGGATGTCCTTAGCGAGGCAGACTCCACGTTACCACTGACTGACATTGATGCAGGAGAACACACTTTGGACTCTGATCAGACTGTGTTCACAGACATTCTTGAAGATGTACCATCCAATGCTGATGAAGGTGGTTTGTCCAACAATGATGAGGATCAGAAAAAGATTCATAACATGAATCTTGTTTGGGAAATTCCCTTCATAAGTTCCATTCAAGCACACAAGTCCTGACTAATTTGCTACACAGATCCCTGTGGTTGATATGATCAATGTCCACAATGACCTGCCTCTTGTCTGTGGTGTTTATGCAAGGCACGTCCAACAATCACAGGATGGTTTTCCTCAGTACATCTTTGAGCTGGATGACTATGAGTGGCTCACTTCTGCCACTGGTTTGCTCAATGATAGCTGTATCAATGGCTGTGCTGCACTACTCTACTCAGAATTTCTGTTGTTGAACACCACAAGGTGTGTGATACTGTTGACTCACGATCTCCCCCACATTTGATACCATGCTGAAGACAACATTTTGTGGTGCAACACCTCATGAACGTGTTATTGGGAGAAACCCATCTGGATACTCCCCATCCATTGACCATCCCCAGTTGGCCATTGGGTCATTTGCATTGTCAAGTTTACTTCAAAACAAATACTCCTTTTTGACAGTCTTGCAGAACAAAAACCTTGGAAATGTGACATCAAGGTATTCTGTCATGTCTGTCTAGTGTTCTTACTGATGATTCACAGGATATTGCCCATCTCATCACTTGCCCGTCCCTCATAGCCTCGAAGAGGCTTGGAATTCCTTGGAGAGATTTTGGAAGCTGGTCTGCACACCCGATTGCAGTAAGTACTAAAAATACATGTGAAAATGGCTCCCTTGTCAAATTACTAGCTTGGCCCTCTGCAATCAAAAGTGTACAACTGTGGACTTTGGGTTTTGGCTCAGGTCGCAGCAGTTCTGCGAGGCTGTGACATTATGAACTTGCATGAGGTGGATATGCATGATTTTCATCATTATCTCCAACGTCTTATACTTCGCATACCAGTGTAACTATGAACTACCTGCATAACAATCCCTGCCATTTTCCAATTCCAATGCTTCTTGTGTAATATGGTAGATATCCTGAGCTTGCCACTGCAGCCAACATGCTGCCATTCAAATGTTGCAGTTGCCTGACATGCCAGGACCCCCAATAGTATCATATATGGCCAACCATTGCACTAACTTCTCTGCAATATTGCCTATCAGTTCAGTGAACACCTGCTGATGGTCTCCGTTTTCAAGACGTTTCGCTTGATGAGTATCTGCTTCTCCTAACAGCCTTGCATGTCACCTGAGCATGACATCCACCAGATTGTGTGTAAACCTTTGTTCTTCTGGTGTTGGGTCTGGCTCAGTGTGCATATACAGAGGCTCTCTTTCCCACTTAAGCAGATCTGATTCATCCAAAGCATCAGTGCTCTCAGTGGCTTCCAGAAATAGGGGTGACATAGGTAGAGGTATCGTCGCATAGGCAATAAGAGCTGGCAGGAGGGATGGGATGGAGGAAATGACACTGGGATGGATGATACTTGACACAGATGGAATCATCAAACAGAGAGCATCTTTACTGAGATGGTGTCCAGCATGCTTGTGGTATGCATGGTGATTCTGAGCAGGTCATAGTTCTTTGCCTCTGAAATGTGTTGTAATCGAGGATTGAACTGTAGAAACACAGGAATAATTACTTTGTTGATGCATAGATGGCCTTCTGTCTGCATTCAGTGGTCTGTCTTTTGTGTAGAGTGAAGTATTTAGTGGTGTGTCCCATATAACTGTGAAGTTCAGTAAGGGACAATTGGCTAACTTGAGTCAGTTGTGACACATTGGTGAAGTACAAAACCAGAGTACTACACACTTGCTGCCAAGTATCAGATGGTCACAGTTAGGATAAATTGTAGCATAACACATATGAATTTTGGTGACATTTGTTGGGGGGGGGGGGAAGTAGTGCAACATTTCTGACTCTTTCTGCCTGCAAAAACACATTTGGTGGTGTTCTAGCTATGTTTTCCTTTCAGTAGGAAGGCTATTCAGATTGTGATTGGCTACTGTTATTGCACACCAGTTTGACACATTTCCTCAGCATTCCAAGTCACACTCCAAGTCTGTCCTCAGCGCCTTACCACTACTGATCACTATTCATAGATGACCCGCTGTCACACACCAAAGGTGTTTGGTGAGGTGGACATGGATGTAGCTGATGAATGGAGGTGAAGACCATAGCCCTCATGTGAGGAAGGACAGCCAGCAATGTTGGCAGTCATCCCTCACACAAGAACAAGTTGTCAGTGCCAAAGAAAAAGGAGGAGGCAAGTTAAGCGCCAATAAAGTTCTTAAGTGCCCATGTATGGCATTCCTGTTTTCGATGTATCTCCACCAATTCTGCAGACACCGAAACCATTCCCACACTCGCTTGTAGTGCTCAGCCATGTGATCCTACCTTCCAAGATTGGAAAGGATTTGTGTACTCCACACATTTCTACAGCACTCCCTCCAAAAGATGCTCATTTCACTAATTCTTCTGATATGGCTGCCTCCACATCAGTCATTTCACTTGTCCCCTTTGCTAGGGACCATGGCTACATGTATCTACCAGGAGTTCCTACCAGCTTCCATCCTGAAGCGTCCTGGTACATCCCACCTTCATCTGCCCCCTCTCAGCCCATCCAGCTTGGACAGCGTGTTCTTTTTGTCAGTATGACCTCCAGGAGGACATTCTTTGGTCACCTCAGGTCTGTCATTCACTTGGAAAGGTCTTATGTGGTCGTTTCAGTCTCTCCGGTCCAAGAAGCATATGGATCCTTCCTCCCTGCCCCCTGCAATGTCTTCATACCAGTCTCATCTGTCATTCTTCCAAAATTGCGACAGCTACAGTATAATCTACTGTTCTCCACTCTCCCTGATCGCATCCATGACGAGTATGATGCACATCTTGCCTCCTTGTTGCAAGATACAGCAGAAGACGCTCCCCCTTCATCCTCTCTTCCAACAGAGCCTCATTCATGAAGTTTTTATTTGCTTCACTAAGAGGATGGTTTGGGGGGGAAAGTTGCAATCCCCTATGCTCCTGTCACCCCACAGACCCCCAAAGCTTGACCCCTGTTGACATCTGACTCACCCTGTCCGCTTTTGGATGTACTATATTGGCATCAGATCAGTGCTGCCTCTCTGTCATCCCACTTTGGCCTAGAAGTGATCTCTTCGAGATGTGACATGCACGGCCTCCCCCTAATGTGATTCCAGTGCACTTTCCCAGTTCCTGACATTGCTTGACTCATACTGTGACATTCTGACTGTCTTTGACTCATCTATTGCCAATACTTACCAATCTTTTGACTTTGCTTACTGATTCTTCGCTTTTTTGGCTTACTTATCCTTACCAATGCTTACCAATGCTTTCCAAGATGATTACCCATCGCTTACATTCCTTACTCATCAGTTACCAATCACTTACCAAGTGTTTGCACCTTGTTTTCCATAGGCAACGCCCCTGTACTGTATATAAGTCACTGTACTTAGGTAGCAAAAAAAAGAAGAAGACATCAGAGAGCCCCTCTTGCTCGCAATTTATCATCTCTCAGTAAATCATTCATCAGCTTTGATAGTTGAGACTTTATTAAGGGTCTAGCTATCATCTACTTTGCTTATCATCATCTATCATCCATATACTTTGCTCCAAGCCCTCCCTGAGCTCAGTACAGCTTAGGACATCGAATTAAGTCACCATCCATCCTTCTGTAGGCTGACAGCAGTCTACCCTATCGCTTTCTATCACATTCTTGCTCCCTCTTTGTCAGGAGCACCCCCAACCCTCAGCACTCATCTTTGAGTGTTGTAGCTTGCAAAAACCCTCCCAAAGAACAGGTTCTACCATCTAGGTACCGCATAGGCACACCACCACTTGCTTTCATTGTCTTTTGTGTTGGTTTTGGTTGGTTTTCACCACTGAACCTCACTTTGACTCACACCACAATGACTGCTGCTATGGTCATTCTGCCCAAAAATCGAGTAGAAGGGTTCAGGATACTTTGCGATCCAGGGAAAAAATCACAGCAAATGCTCTCACATTCTTACCTAGAGCCTCTTTGCACCCTCTCCAACCTCTCCATTCAAAGTTTGCCATCACCATCTCAAGACAACTCCTTGGCTTGGAATTATCATGTCCCTTCTCCTTCTTTGAAAGCTTCTGACTGCCTTACTCTTGAGATGCCCATTGCGATCCTCACTAGATCTGCTGCAATGCTCATCTTGCATAAAGATGGTGCACCAGTCCTGGTTGTACTTTCCCTCCATTCACCAATCCCTGTGCAACTGGAAATTTTTGTGACTTTGGTTTGTACTATCTATCCCATATCTCACTATCTGATGTTGTTCAGAAAAAAATGCGAGATTCTAGCAAGTCAGGAGTGCTTGACCCTCTGGGTAGTTCCTCATGACCTGCACTGACATGCCCAAACACTCTCCCAGCATATCCAGGACAATCTACAAGCAGACAGGATGATTTTGTCATTGTCCAGGTTGGGGGTGGTCGCTGCAATCCATCACCAGCCCCAGTGGTGACTCTAACACATCTCCACCAGAAAATCAAGGCAACCACTTGAGACACCAGTCTAGTTCATGAGGCATCACTCTGCCAAGGTCATTTGCCCCTAGTCAAACCCCCAATGTCTCCAATGGGGGGTTCCCAAGATGCTGACAATGATATCAATCCTTTCCTGTCAGAACCCATTATCTGGCCTACCCCAACAGTTTGGTCAGACATCTCCCTCAGTACAGCTGCCAGTGAGTCATTTACTGCTTTTGAAGGACACTTCCACTATTTATATCAATCTAGTTGCTGAAGGCAATGACACACCACGTCCTGGGCTTGGACTCTCTGCCCCCCCTCTCAATACCCTGGCAGCACCATCCAAGACCCCTCCCAGCAGACCCTCTCCCCCCCCTCTCAATACTGCAGCAGTGCCATCCAAGACCCCTCCCCATGGACCCTCTCCCCCCCTTCTCAATACTGTGGCAGCACCATCCAAGCTGCCTCCCCACTGACCTTCTGTACCCCCTCTCAATTCTGCAGCAGTGTCATCCAAGCAACTTCCTGGTTTATCAGCACCCATAGTTCACAAGCCACATTCTACATCAGTGCTGACTCGCACCCATGGTTTGGCTCCATCTTTGGCTCTGGATAGGTTGGGCTTCAAAGCTACAGAGAGTTTCATTACCATCAACAATGTAAGTACTCGTCACCCCCAGACAATCATCTAGTCATTTAATATTGTCAGACTTCCAAGATTGTTCCACCTTCTGATATGTCATTGATTACTTGTCCAGAGTCACCCACTCCTTGTCATGCCACTTCCAGCCCTTTGCAAGGACATGATCAGCCATCACCTCTACCCTCTCAAGAAAACATGCTCAGTGTCAAGACTGATGGGCATGATGGGGATGGCAACGACAGTCTATATACTTGTGGGAGGTTGCCAGCCACCACTATAGATGAATTCAATGAGGGCTTTCAGCAGGTCAACAAAATATTCAGCAAGCTTGGGGAAAGTCAAGGAATGCCATGGCAACAAGTCAAGGACTGCTACAATCACCAATATTCTCACTCAAACATGCAAAATCTTTGGAATGTGTACTCAGTGTATTTTGCAAAGAACCCAGAATCTGAACTTGCCCAGCTCCCTCAGGGCGACCACACAATCAAAGGGAGCCCCTCCATAGATATTAGGAAGCAGTGTTATGCATGTTTCAAAGAAGTATACTCAGAAAACTACATTGACATCCTGGAAACATGGAAGGAGTCAGAAGAACTGCAAGATTTAGGTGGAACAGTCTCTCAGTGTCAGCAACTTTTCAACAAGTCCATGAAGAATCTAGATCACATTGTAGGTGTTTCTTAGGCATCTTACTTATAGTACATGCTGAATGCTTTCTCTTATAGTTCACCAGACTCTCAAAAGCACATGGGATTGAAGGCATGTACATGTTGGCTGGGAAGATTGTGAACCAAGATGTTGGACTTGCCCATGCCTTCACTACAGCAGGTGCCAAAGGAGTAAGTTACTGCATGACATGTTTCAATACCATGTACTCAATATTCATTTTATAGTTCTTTTGTTCTCATTGTCATGCAGATACCAATGAAATCATCAGGCATTTCAAGGCACATATATAGTAATTAGTGTTGGTGTTAGTGATTCACCATCTCATATCTTTTATTTAGCAACAAGGTGTCTCTTGATAGTTTGGCTGAAGTCTTCAAAGACTACACCAAAGAAGCTAAGGAGGTAGTTGCTTGCAGAGGAAAAGGGAAACAATGTGCTGTCAATTTCAAGAAGGATCAGTCTGATGATGAAGTCAAGATTATTGAAAATAGTGAGTGACCTGATCATGATCAAGTCAAACAACATCTTCGAAAGCTTATCAGTGCGTCCTTCCAATATTAGCTTTCCTAGTCATCTAATGATTCTTAAAGAAAACTTTGGATTCAAATGGGCATCCCAAAAGCTATTTCCCTGGAAGTCTCTCCCAAATCAGCTGGCAGGCAGTGCACTCGTCATGTATAACTGGCCAGCAGATGTTATCCTCCCAGGTGAGGAATGCTGTGGCAAGGCATCTGGGAAAGGGATCTCAGACCTCACATGTGCAGACTGTTCTAAGCTCGTTGCTGTGCTTGTGGACACTAGTGAAAGCAAACTCTGCATCCAGCACAACCCCAAAAATAAAAGTATGTCCTCCATTTTTTTATGGTCAATGAGTACTAATGCAGCTATAGAAAATCTGCTGACATCCAAGAGTCCAGTTATCATCAGCACCCCACCATCATTTGACTCAAAACTGCCAAGGGGAAAGTGGATCTTCTGTAGTCTCACAGTTGACCACCTCAGACTGGCTTGACCCCTTGATTGATCTGCCACACATGTCAAGAAGACTAAGCTGAAGAAGGCCACACCTGCCAGAGGTGATGTCAAGAAGGGAAACTTGGCCGCCATCAACACTTCTGACAGCATCGAAGAGGTTCCTGTGGCCAAGCCTGGTACTTCCACCACCACCTCTGGGATGCAGCTTGTGGGTATATTGCATCCTCAATGGTCTTCCAAGTCAAAAATCACAACAACTTCCAAACTTGTCATCTCTGACAATAGCTCGATCTCTGAAAGCAAGTTGCCCAGCAATGACTACCTGCCTGATCAACAATCCTGAGGTGTCCAGGACAGTGAGATGGATATAGACAATGGTGAGGTTGAAAGGAATGGTGCTGAGGACAGTGACTCTGACTATGCACAAGAACCATTGTCATGTAAGCATAAAGTCAAGGGCTGTGAAGTGGGCGATCTGAAGCAGAAAAGGAATGTCTCACCTTTGTGTAGCAAGGGCTGTGTATCTAAACAGAGCAAGACCATAAGGTTCAAAGGCTCATCGATTCCTACAACCAGTAGCAAGGCCCACCATTGCATTCCTTCTTCACCAACATATATTTCATCAGAGGAGGATGCTTCTGTGCAGAGAGGTACTCGATCTGATGTTCCACTGGATGCTCACAAGGAGTCTGTTCAGACTGCATGGGTGCATGCCCCTCCAATTATTCCCAACTCTGCTCATCATACTGACATTCCCAGTTCTGCAAAGGAACATACTTCATGCGATGTTTGGGACTCTCACAAGGAGGCTGTCAACATTCCAAAGGCAATCATCCCTACTATTACCCTGGGCAGGCTCTGTTGATTGCAATATCTTGCCTACTGACTCTGATAATCTGTCCAGTCCCTGTCACTTCTCACTTGAACCCTCTTCTGACACCATTATATTCCAGTTTGCCAGACACTTCTGGGATGTCCTATGGCATTCTCAACAACTTATCTGATGCTCCTGGAACTGTCAGGTGGCAATAGTGCTCACTCACACAATACTCCTGGAGTGAAAGGCAATAGTTTTAGAGGTGCATACAGTTACCTTGATTATGTGCACTACTAATGAGTCATCACTATCGATTGTCTAGCCCTGAAATTGGTTATGCCAGCTGCAAGAAGCCTGGATACTTGTGATGCCACCAACCTTTTTACTGGACAGGGTGATGGACCAACTGCCCCCTCAGACATGGACTTCTTCTCCCATTGTATGAGCAACACCACCACTGGATTGGGTTCATTGATTCCACAGCCATCCCACTTAGAACCCCCAGCAATCTATGTCAATCCACTGATGACAAGTCAAGCAGAGCGCCCGAGGCCTCATGTTGTGCAGGGTGGAACCCATTCAGGTGATGAGCCTGAACCATTTAACCTTCAGCACTGGGCATTTCCCAAGTTGGATGAGCCGGGATTATCTGGCAAGTGTCCATCTACAGTGTCTGCAAAACTTTTGGCTGCCAAGGAAGGTCATTTGCCTACAATTAAAGGAGAAGCTGATGGTCCCCAGGGAAGCGATCACAGTGGGCACTCCAATCTGACAGTGGGCGGAGTTCATCTGCCCCACCCTTACCCCACTCCCCATCCTATATCTCGCCAAGAGTTGTTTGTCCATCTGTCTCAGCAACACAGTTTTAGTTGATCAGCTCCCTGGGCCTGGAGTGCCACCATGGCAGATGCTGGGTGCACCGTATGATTACAACGCTGGCTTACATGGAGGGTGGTACAACCATCCAGCGGCTCCTTACCATCCTGCATATCCCCCACCCCATCTTGCCTACCATGGCTCGTATGCAGATCCCTGGTGCTTCCCACATCCCCTCCACCAACAACACAGGGCATCCAAACTATGGTGCCCAACATGCCGCTGTCGCTCATGGGCCAGGTTACCATTTTGGCGGTAACGTTCACCATGACCTCGCACCACCCTGAACGAACTGCCCCCCTCCCTGATCCCTAATTCTGCTCACAGTGTACCCACCCCCCTCGTGTCTTGGTGACACTGACAACGTCAAGGTCATCTGGTGAGTAGTCCGTCAGATGTCTGTGGAAGATCCTGCATCTAGTGGGGTGGCAACATTTTGATGTCCGTATCTTGATCTATGTCTTTTTCTATTTACAAGTCGCATCTACCCCGAACGTTCTATTTTCACGCTCTTCTTCCTTGACTTGGGATTACCTCATGCCATGTATTAGTCATCATGCAATACACCTTTCCATGCGTGACATATTAATGCGTTGTGATTTAGCAACATAAAGTTTGCGAAACAAAATTGGAGGAGTACCTCTGGCAGATAGTCGGTATATACTTAGATGAGCTCCCAGGAAAAGCCTCGAGGAGCCTCCTTGGAGGGATAGAAAATACGCGAAGAACCCTCCCAGTCTGATTAGTGCCTCTGACAGATGGTTGGGACATAGGTAGATGAACGACGGAAAATGGCTTGGGAATCCTCCTGGGAGGGATAGAAAACACTCAAAGATCCCGCCTAGCTACATGGCGAATCTCGCCCGATAGACGGGTGGACCTCCGTAGAGGGATGTAACACGCTCAGCTTACCTTCCCCACAACGTTGATCTTTGCCATTAGCGGCAGGGAGGGTGCCTCACGACCATTGCTGGAATTGGCTGGAACCTCCCCCTGATAATGGCATCTATTAGGTACATTATTGCGTACACAATAAATATATCTAAAGACCGTGGGAAGGCCCAAGAACTGCTGCCAAGGGTGCCCCATATTTTGTTGTGTAAGTTTAAAAAGCATGTCACTAGATAGTCTGGATTGATGGCGTAGTTGGTACTGATCGTTTAGACCTTCTTTTAGTGTTATGTCGGCCGTCCAGATAACTGCTCATTGGGTGCGTAACCTCGTGTAGTAACCTCACTTCCGAGGTGCACAAAGCGGCGTATTCATGGGCCTAGAGACTCCGGAGGCTCTTGTGGTCCATAATGTACGTCGATGCTCCCTCTTACGCCTACATGTATTCCTTACCCCATTTTCGTATTTCGCAAATTCAAAAGGCATATGTCAGTAGGTTATCCGGACCCATGGCGTGGTCGCCATTGATTGATTGGATTACTAGCGTCATGTCGGCCATCCAGATAACCCCTCATTCGGTGCGTAACCTTGTACAGTAACCTTACTTCCGAATCGTACAAAACGGCATCTTCAGTGGGTTCAGAGCCTCTGGAGACTCTCGCGGATCGCATCCGAAGATCGGCCGGACTGTCGGGGAGAAACAAGGTGGGTTCGGGACACTGGTGACTACTCATAACTCAGAACGAGCTCGTTTTTAGACTTGCATTGCTTCTTCTACTAGTCCTCTTGGCATCCAGAACATGGGATAGAATTCACGCACTGGATAATGAGAACAGTAACCAACGCCAAGGATAATTCCGACAGACCCGATAACTAGAACATGCGTCGACTGTGAAAACACTAAGACGAGACGACAGAGATGTAGCACAATAACCTCTGTGCGTCAGGTATTACAACAAAACTTCAATATTCGAAAGGTGATCTGCCACCGCCCGGCCAACAGAGACATGTAGATCATGGGTCAGCGTTTGAGAGATGCACTTAGCGTCCTGTAACCACCACGCGGGGGCATTCTGGGCTGAAGGGAAATGGGAAGTAAAGGTGCGCTACTCTTTTGGTGTCGAGCACGTCAGGCTGCATTCTCCCTCGACGATATTGGTGGTAGCAAAACGGAAGTTAGGCGCATCAACATGCAGGGTTGATGATGGCGCAGAACATGAACTCGACGGCGAAAGGAGCAAAAACAGTTTAGTCACCAGCGATAACGTCCGACCTTGCCGTATACTGCGTTCTTGTGCATACTCGGTGTCGATGTCGTGATATCCATACTGCCGCCATCGACCATAGAATGTTTTAGTTGCATCCAGAGTGCAGCGAGTGCTTTGGCAAGTTCCAGCGATATCATTGCACCTGGGAAACGCGTAATCGAGAGAGTACCCAGAAGCTGTGCGTAGAGATAGAGGATAGGTTCCGTATTGCAATTTAGGAGGAGGGCACTTCGAGGTGGAGGTGGACCTGTGGCTGGAGCTCTCGCTTCAATACAGGGGAATATCGGACGGGTTACTCGTCAGACCTGGTGGAGGCGGTCGAGTGGGTACTTCGCTAAGCTGTGTCTGCTCGTTGGCTAGGGAGCATTTTCGAGTATGCGGACGGTGGAGGGGAGTTGAAAGTCGATCGTACAGGATAGAAACTCCTTTGGGGCTACTTCAGCAGGGTCACTTTCCTTCGTCCCACGCTACCACCACCACCACCACCACCAGTGATGCAGGTCGTCGGTTGGTGTGGCGTTCGGGCAAATTGGATCACCGAACGCAAGACCGAGCGTGTACCCACCTGTTGCCACGTCTGAGAACTCGTTGTACACCCTGACATATTTGCGTTATCGGCCTTGCCTACTAACAGGTCGCGGCCAAGACCAAGGGGCACGACTTCTCGATGAGACTTCGTCTCTTCTACTCCACCGTGTACTGTTGTCTTTGAGGCCAAAGCTGAACCCGCATATCGTCCACTTCACCAGAATGCTCGTTTCTCAATGGCTCGCCAAAATCCAAAGAAATTTCATTCCACATCTGACCGCTCTTCGGTGTACTACTTCGTTCATTTGTGCTTACTGTATCGACAACGAATAATCCGTCACAGGGACAATCGCAGGCTCGCGCTGAGGGTAGTGCTTCCATGACTGGAATTTCAGGGGACACTTGCTCTGATCAGTCAACCACAGTCAAATGAATTCCGTCCCGCACGAGGTGGTCGGTACAAGTTCCTCATTGCTGGCAACGATCATGACGACCCGTCCAGCGTCTGGTCCATTTCAGTCCCCCCCACAGCAGAACATCTGGCCTTCTTTTCCATCATCAGATTCTCCCAGTAACTCACTTAACGTCCCATCTCGCTCTGCGAACGTAAAGTCACCTGGTTCTGATCATTGGAAGATCGCCCATGGGCAGCACCCGGTTCGACTTATCGTCGGGGAATGGCAATAACAGCAATAATGACTGGGGACATAACACCATCGACCCTTCCAATATGAACTTGCCTGTCAGAGGTGTTGGTCAGACCTTTCTGGATAACGGCTCTGCCCTTCACGAACCATGTATGGGCGGGTATGAACCAGCCCAACCGAAGGACGAGCGCGGTGGTGGAGGAAGTAGCACGACGAGCAGACGTCACAGCGTGAGTGCCGTCCACCCAGGCGGGCCACCATCGTTGGGTTCAACGCCCTTGGCCACGACACCCAGGACGAGTCAGTCGCAGCAGCTTGTTCAAGTGTGTTCCACGGTCTCTTCGGCTGTGGTGGCTTGATACTCTCCGACGACGATCTCAATCCAGATCTGGCCTCACGATAGAGGCGTTCCGCCATCATCAGTCCCAGCGAATTCAAAGCTGGTCGTACCTATCTTTCCCACCTAACGGACCCCAGTCCCAACATTCGGTTGGGTGATCTGGTCATTGTGGAGGCAGATCGGGGAAAGGATTTGGGCACCATCGTCAGCTATTCCATCATGCTGAAGGAATTGGAGACGTTAGGGTCATATCCGGGGATGATGGTCTGCTGAAGCTTGGCAGTCAGCAAGGTTCTAAGGAGATAAACCCAAAGATGAACGGTCTATCGGAGTTTGTTGATTCGACGCAGGCGTTCCTAGCCATTTGGGCAGACAGTGCATGTAAAAGACGTGGCTGCACTGTCCCCTTTCAATACCAGAACCCCGCGTGGGCGACCACGTATTGAGCGGACAATCGTTTCCGGACATTTTACACGCTGGGCAACACCCCTCATATGGGATTCGACAGATTCCACATACATTGTTCTCATCGTCGGCTGCCGCATTATCATTGTGGTTGCTGTTCCCGGTATTCCATCACCACTGTGTGACTGCGCTCCAGTGGTTAATGTAGACATTCATCGTCTATCTGAGTAGGCTGGTGCGTGTGCGTGCGTGTAGGGTGTGTCGATTGAAGTTAACCACATCGTTCAAGCGAACGTGATACCCCGTACATATTCGATGGTGCTACCTTCATCATACCATTGTTTGGCATCATGGATCGTGTGAGATCACGTCATCTACCATATCAACTTGGCTGCCCTTTAGCTAATTGCAGAGCCCTTCACTGACTTGGGGTGACATGCAGGATCAGTGGCACTGCTCTGAGACAGTGAGAACATTGGTACTGGACGTAAGGCACAGGTGTACACCCCAGCATGCTCTGAATGTCATGCTATTGTTAACATTTGGTGATACTCTGGTTCATGGCCAGCATCGAGTGCGAAATGTGCTTGTTGCATCTTGGGCCAAAGGCATCCTTGATGGGCCATGTTGTTGTCAGCAGATGGTTTAATTTCAAGGACATGACCGTACAAGTTGCTCGCAAGTGGCATCTGGAAGCGAATACATGGTTTAAACCTGTTTAAACCTGTCACTGACTGGTCGTGACCCGTGATTTCGTCATTCCCTGTCCCTCTGATGAAAGCTGGTGACAAGCAATTCTGGTGCGGAGTCGACGCCACACAGCAAGCGTCATCATGATTCCCACGTCTCCCTGCTCCTGCCACTCTCCCAGTCCCAGGAGACAGCACGCTATAGCCAGCAATGAACGATGGACAGCATCGAGCTCCTCCACTACGAAACAACTCAAGTTGATAGTTACTAGCCATGATGTATCCTTTTTTTTCTGTGTTTAGAACTTTGCTAACACATTGGAAATCTCTGGCCCTGTACCGTTGCAAAGGTTGAACCCAGATGCGGTGGCAGGTGGTACTGGTGAAACTTAGGCTGGACCTTAAGGTTCAACCGCTCTGTGTTTGTGCGTCTGCTATGTAAATGACGTGACTCACGGACCTGTTCGCAGCTCCTGTGGTCCAGTCAGGAAATGTTCATGCTTTATTACAGGAATGTTTAGTTTAATGAACCGGTGGGAAGGTAACCTATGCTCTTTAATGCCGCCCCCGTTTATTCCTCAAGTGGATATGCTCTCTCGACAGTGCCGCTCTTCGACCGGGCAAGCACACATCCAGGGAATGCGCGGAAGATAAGCGTCATATTTGACACAGCGGCATAAGACTTATACTGTACACTTTCACACACTACTGCAAATCATCTCGATAGAGCTGCCATCTACGTGACACTGTCGACAACTAAGTTGTTGGCAGTACTTATCCAGTCTGTGTTCACAGCGTGTCCGCCAGTCAGATCATTGACTCATATCATGGAACAGGAATCATACACACATCGCCTTTTACGTTGTTCTCTTTCACATCTCATTCATATATTGCGACCATCAGAAAGTCGAGCGTCCACTTGGGGTTCACGTGACTTAGTGCGATGGCGAGGTGCGTAAGTAGCTAGATTGTAATTCAATTGACTTCTAGCGTGCGCAAATGCGGCTGCGTGCACTCTCACCAGCATACTTACAGCCGGGCTGAGGCGGCCACTCAACTCAAGTGGGCTATTGCTGTGTAGAACCGTGTGCATATGCTGTGGCCCAGTAGTGTTTTGTACGCGGTCGTTCTCGCTTTCTTACCTTCCACATTGTCTGCTCTCGTCCTTCCTGCTCTCGTCGTCTTAGTGAAATGGCCCGCAAGAGACTGTGGAGGGGTGACAAATCCACCGGGACGCTGCATGATTCTTCTGTTGCTGGAGGCTCGTACGATGTCTCCACCCATATAATTGCTTCGAACTCGCACCGAACCTCCCCTGCTGTGAATCAGCAAATTTCGAAAGTCGTCTGTCCCCCCAGGACTTCCCGACGTGTCCTATGTTTTCGTAATGTCTCTGACGCCCTTCAGATAAGTTTTTCTGTCGTACAGGAAGCCGTGGGCTTAATCCCCGTCGCTGGTGCGGGGCTGAAGGCTGCGATCGCCGGTCTGCATGCTATTCTGAAAGATATAGACGTGAATTTTTCTCACCTTTCAAGTATTATTCTGGATTCTAAATCATACTATCATAGCAACGCGCCCAGAACAAGCACGGCTTGAGTACTGTCAATGACCGATTGAACAGCCTCAGCCGCCATTTGATCAATGCCCCACCCACTCGGACTCCCAGCGAAGAAGAAAGGAGACGTATCTTGACATGGTATGTTGCTTGGAGAAATATGCGAGGGGTATCTTAACATAAAAGTCATCAGCCAGTTGGAAGATGGTGCAAGCAAACTGTCGGAATTGAGAAGTCGTATCATAGTTGGATCCCCCTTGCTTACGGCAGAGATAGCTGAATGTTTGAGCGAGATCTCCCGTTATATTTCCGACTACATGGTGATGTTGCATACTTGCTGTGATATTTTCGTCCATCCATTCCTGACGTATTCTCCTTTGTTTAGTTCTCATCCCAAATGGAAGTTCATACTGGTATGAATCTTGTTGCACTTGAAGCAGAGACACCTATTGAGTGGAAACCCAAGATGTCAAGCGTATTGTGACGATGCTGGAGACAGGAGGGTCATTACCACTAACCGTGACATCGGGTCATGTCACACTGGTTGACGCAACGGGTCGGCAACATGACATGTTGCTTGATCAGTGCAGTTCTTTTGATGTTCGTTCCTGTGGCACAGATGTGGATGCATGAAGCTTACCATATTTTTTAGCGGCTAGTTGCCTTTCTACCTGGCGTACTTGACCAATGTCGGCCGAATGAAGCTGAGGTCCAACGATGGTATATTAACAGGCAACAATACAATTTTGCGATTGACGATGGCATTAACGTGACCCAACTGAGGCGTCAAAGTGATGGCTGGTCAACTATTCAGCCAGGGACCAAAATCGTCATGAGGATTGTTACTACAGAGGTTGTCAGGAAATTTTCTGCAAGATATCGGTGTCGCTGTGGTACTCGGAATGATGTCAAGGTTGACGAAGCCACACTTTTGAATGCACTGGCACGTGGTTGCATCATCACATGGTAAACCCACCCCCTTCTGCAATCAAACAGGGCTTACATTGAACCAAAAGTCGCCGCTGCCAGCGACGCTTTCAGATTGCAGGCACCAAAGGGACAATAGTCAGAAGGGAAGGTTCACAGCCCAACGATGATAAACCGAGCCAGGAGGCAGATAACCTCATTCGCAATTTTTTGGTGATCCGAGTGGTGAGTAGGATGTAAATATATTCCTGTGTTCGACTCTACTGACATTGTTGGCATTGACCGACAACCACAGCTGGTGTGTTGTGACTCCTGATTTACCTGGCATCTGCTGACCATCTCACTACTGTTTCTTGCCTCCAGGAGGTAGGTGGCCTTGTATTTTGGGGTGCTGGCCAGTTCCTAACCTGCATTTGCACGCCTGCAGAATGACAAAGTGCGTGTTCTAGCATTTCGAACTTCCGGTCAATGGCTAATGCTTGAGCTGCTACTGCCTATCCCCAGCCTGTGAGTTCGCTCATGCTTTCAGCTGTTGTCCATTTGCTGACCCTTACCCTGCTCTTACCTGTTTGCAGAAAGTGCGTGTTCTCACTTTGCAGGCTTCTAGCCGTTTTCTGATCCTTTCCTTGCTGTTTCCTATCCACAGCCAGTGCGTGTTCTCACCTTTTGAACTGGTGCCCATCTGCTGATCCTCAGTGTTTCCCATCGACAGAGAATGCATGTTTTCGTCTTTCAAGCTGCAAGGTTGCTTAGGGATTATCTCAAGGTCAAACGCATGAAGTAAACTATATGGTATTCACGCTTCGAAGCCGTGTGTAGGAATAGAGGATAGGTTCTGTATTGTAATTTAGGAAGAGGGCGCTTCGAAGTGGAGGTGAGCCTGTGGTTGGGGTTCTTGTTTCGGTTCCAGGGACTATTGGATGGTTTCATTGATAGGGGAAGATTTGGTAGTCGGCGTACAGGGGTATGTTGTCATTGGAGACTGCGATAGGATCGAAGGCCAGCGAGAACATCGACGAATTCGTCAGATCTGGTGGAAGCTGGGGAGTATTTTCGAGCCTGTGGATGGTGGGCGGGAGCTGAAAGTCGAACATACAGGGTAGGGACTAGTATCTACCTGCTGCCACGTCTGAGAATTCTTTGTATCTCGGCCTTGCCTACTAACAGATCGCAGCCCAGGCCAGGGGGCACGACTTTTCGATGAGATGTCGTCTCTTATTATTCCACCACATGTCGCCGTTGTATATACTATAGGCCCAAGCTGAACCCACATATACATGCATTTATCGTTCACTTCACCACTTAACAATCCTAGTTTCTCAATGGCCCGCCAGCATCCAAAGAAATGCCCATACTGTTTATTCTAAACCTTCGATAACCACAGGCATATTGTTCCATCGATAAAGAGAAGACACGTGCTGAGTGGACAATCGTCTCCGGGCATCTTACACGCCAGACAACACCCCTCATACGCGATTCGACAGATCCCACGTACATCGCCCTCGTCGTCAGCTACTGCATTATTGTTGTAGTTGCTGTTCCCGGTATTCCATCGCCACTGCGCAACTGCGCACCAGTGTCTAATATGGACCTTCATTGTCTGCCTGAGTGGGTGGCCATGTAGGGTATATAGTGGCTGACATTTTTAATGCATCGTTCCTGTAAACGAGATACCATTAATATTGCATCACAGAGTTATTACCCATATCTTACCCATGTCCGACGATTTTGTTGATGTTTATTTGGGCACATAGCATCATGTGCATGGCAGGGTCAGTGATGGACCCCATGTAGTCCATTTAGTCACAACATATAGGTAGCCTGCATGCCAAAATGCCAACACTTATGTAGACCCTGCAATGGGCCCATCTAAATAGATTAGCCATGACACATGGACAGGCCTGAGAGCCTATAGTGAGGGCAACATATGTACAGGCCCATAAATGCAATTCCACAACATATGGGAGGGCCTGTGGAGGGTAAGGATGCTGCAACATATAGATGGGCCCATGACCAAGTAAGTATGCTAAGCTACTGTAAGACATGGATGGGCCTGTCAGTAATGTCATTTATAGCATCACAACATATGGAGGGGCCCTTCTGTAATACCATTTATACCATCACAACACATGGGTGGGCCTGTCCATAGTAAGATGTACCTGTTGCAACATAAAGACAGGCCCTTCAATATATATCATTTACAGGGTCACAACACATGGACAGGCCTGTCTAGTAAGATGCACCCATGTCACAACATAAAGACAGGCCGGTCAGTATTATCAATTACATTGTCACAACAGATGGATGGGTCTGTCTAGTAAGATACACCCCTGTCACAACATAAGATGGGCCCATCAGTAATATCAATTACACAGTCACAACACATGGACAGGCCTGTCAATAGCAACATGTATGCCTGTCACAACATAAAGATGGGCCTGTCAGTAATATCATTTACAGTGTCACAACATAAAGACGGGCCTGTCAGTAATATCATTTACAGTGTCACAACACATAGACAGGCCCATCAGTAATATCATTTATAGCATCACAACATAAGGATGGGCCCTTCAGCAGTATTATTTATATGGTCATAACATATGGACAGGCCCTTCAGTAATATCTTTTATATCACCATAAAACAAGGATGGGTCCATCTAGTAAGATCCACTGCTGTCACAACATAAGATGGGCCCAACACCAATAGCATGTATAGCATCACAACATATTGATCAGATCACAGCAAAATATTGAGGCAAGCATCCTGACATGCCATAATTTTCCAACAAGCTGCAAGTGGCTCGCCCACTATACAACTCCAACCTCATCCACCCCAAGCATGAATACTATGCAAGACATGTCTAAAACCCCCCACAGATGGTGAATGGAACTAACAGACTGCATTGTGTCATACATGAAAGCCAGATTTCAAGAGGAGGTATTCAGCAGACCTTGCACCCTTCCAGATATATTGATTCTGTTTCCAGTGTTATGTGAAGCAGATCGCATATTGTCAGTAATCTCACAGGCCTATCATTGCCCAAGTAAGTCCATCATAATGGTGCAATGGAAGTTTTCATCTTTCTGCAGTCAACATCAGGAAAAATCAGGGTGGAAAAACCTGCAATGCAGAAGCTGCTGAGAGATATGCAGAAGTGACTGAGCTGTCCATTCTGGTGACTGACTCAAACACCATCTGCATTTGGTATTTGCCAGATGCTCTCAGCCCAAAAAGAAGGGTGAGGGAATGCAGAATCTCATATTCTACTGACTTAATGCAATGGCAGGCTGATGTATGGAACTGCCTTCATCTTCTGAGGGAACCACTGTGGGAGAGCATAAAGGCTTCCCCACAGGCATGGTGGATGGACAAGTCATATTTCTGTGATAATGCTGAGTTGAAAGGCACCATCAACCTGTCACCCACATGGCTTCAACAGGGTCATGGGGTGGGTGATCATTCCTTTCCTCATGAATAAAGTGCTCATCTGTCTTGAAGCCCCACAGCTGCTCAAATCCAGGACAGAAAACACTTCTACAAGGGAATGGGTTGACCAAATGTCTGACACCAATGCCCTGTTATCTGCAATCCTGCATGTCATCCATCTGTGAATGTATGCAGATGGCAGGGAAGCATTGATCCACCTTGGTGAACAGGTGGAACAGCAGGTGGATTCAGATATGAGCTCCATACTGCTGATATGGAGCTCCACATATAGCAGCATGTCCATGATGGTGAATTGGGCAACTTGTTACCACAGGGATATCAATGGACAGGATCCATGGTATGACATGCTGGTAACTGTGGGTGACTACCCACCCTTGGACTTTGTCATTCCAATGTTGAATCTGCAGCTGCACTACAACCCAGGGACAATCATTGCATTTTCAGGTTCAGCATTGGAGCATGGGGTGGGAGCTGTAGATGGTGACAGAGCATGCCTGGCATACTACATGTGTGCCAATGTGCATCAGTTGGTGCATGTTCCCATGTGTCAATCACCACAGATGGACAACCTACTACCTAGACCAGTTGCAACTGGAGAACTGTTGATTTGAAGCTGCAAAATTTAATGTAAGATTTAGTAGGTGATGCAGATCTCATATTTTATTAGGATATGCTGGCTCTCAAACTTTGGATGGGTGGTGTTGCCAAGATTTTGCAAATGGGTGGGTGCTTTGACATCATAGATTGGGCAGGTACTCAGAGCTAATGGGTGTGCATCATAAACTGCAAAAAAAATAAACCTACTCAGGCCATCATGCAGATGGGCAGATTGTCAGACATCATGTGGATGGGCGGGGGTTCAGACATCATGTGAATGGGCAGTATCTCATAAATGATTGACATTCACAGCAATGTATGTTCAACCAACTCCACAGTCAACAACATGTAAACTATTGAAGACAACATTGGCATATTTCTGAATATTTTTGATGCAGTAGTTTACCTGCTCCTCAATATGGCCATCAAGATGTTCTGCAATTGGTGCCTCAGGCAATGGCCATAAGCCCTGGGCCATCATCAACTATTTGCAGTGACAAGAATAAGTGGGATACCTTAAAAAAATCCCAGGCTGCAGAAAACAATCCCTTGCCTTGCAATCTTTGGGAATCTGCTGCATATTCCTCAGAATGATATAGCCACCAAGGGAATGCAAAGCCAGAAATGGGATCAGC
>NW_026260935.1:0-49239 GCF_024613125.1 Pisolithus orientalis | reverse complement strand
CGGACGCGTAGGATGTCGGTAGAGAGACTCTCAAGGAAAGACCAGGCCATCATTGTGGCCCTACCGTCGTGATCGTCGTCGATGATGAGACGATATTCGGGTCCCTCATTTTCACGACGTGTTCCGTTTACTGGACTAGTACCTCTGTAATACACCAGATTAGTCAGCCACCGCTGATCCATCGAAGTGAAACCAAGCCACGTATCAGTTTAGTTACAGCCGTCTAACTTGCCATCACTTCCCTACTGAACTCAAGTTTCACGGGAGCTCAAAGGAGAGTCGACAGGATACGACACTAGGTTCATGGTAAAGCTGACTCGATGGAGGGTGTAAAAGTCGTGTCATGGGCTCTAAGTCGATGTCGGTTTTGGCGGGGGACAGGGCACAACATACCTGTATACCTGCGTATATTGCATATTCACGAGGTGGAACACTTGAGGCACAGCCACCCGTTATCTAGTTTCTGGGTGTTACATTCTCATACAGAGAGGGGCAGCCGTCGTCACGGGTACGCCGATCCTAGGTTTGTAGACAGGTCGTGCTTGTCCGGAAAGCAAGAAAATATCGTGCGACATCTGATAGAGGCATACTACGATCCGCACGCCCTCAGCCATCTATCGAAGGCTGTCGCGTAGTGCTCCACGATGCCCCTCGCAGGAGCCGCAGTACCAAACGCGCCCGCCGATGCAAACATCCCCGCTCGCGCAAGTCCATCGACCATGACGTTCCCCCATACCAACAACCAAGCCGTCGTCCAAACTCTCCCCATCCACCCACCCACGCGCCTTCCCGTCATCCGTGTGAACATGAGCTCGAGAATGACGCCGACACCCATCATTCCGAACGAGAGGGTCATGCACCACCACTCGACATTCTGATTGATCATGATTACCACGATGTTGTGATAAATCCCCGATCCAATGAAGGTTCCAGCTACGAATCCCACATATCCGAACAAAGACCCCAAAGACCACCCACCCACCACAATAAATGTTCGCCTCAATAATTGATGCCATCTATAGCCCCAAAAATCGCGCAACGAGTCCGCATTCCATGGTTCGTAGAATACAGGGGGCCACTGTGCAGGGTCTTGCTGCAACACAGCGACGCCGAAGAATGTGCCGAGGTTATAGATCGCTTGCACGAGTGCGTAGATGGAGAATCCGACGAGGATAGAAAGGACACTGGATCGGATGTATCGGATCAGAGGGGGAAGTGTGGGGTCAAAGATAGTGCCTCCACTTAGGACGGTGAAAGTCTCAGGCGAAAAAGCTCGTACGGCAAGCTGAATTACACCACAAATGAAACTGTGGAACAAAGCGGAGAGGAAGACGTATATTATGAACCATGGGCGTGAAGTGGGGCGTTTGTCAGGAGGGAAACGGAGGCTCCTGGACCAGTTCCAACCGACACCGCGCATGTTGGTGGAGAGGTCAAGTGCATCCATGAGAATGGATGGGGAGGAACCAGAAGGTCGGAGGTGCCGTTTGAGTGGGTCCTTTTGGAACGTCCATTCCAGCATACGGATGACGAAGGTGAACATGACGAGCTATATTAATAGATCCAACATCAGACCCAAAGATGATGTCGGTCAGAGTAAACATAGTAAACATGATGTGAAGGGGGAGATGATCGCTCGTACCGCAAAATCAACATTCAAAAACGTCCGCTGAGGATTCCCACCTGTAAGATCTACGTACATGGCAGCCCGAAAAGCCAAGAGAGCAATGAGTGGCCACAATGCTATACGCAGCATACGGGTTCCGGGGAGAATGACCAAGAGTGCGACGACATGATAAGCAAGACATGGAGGTAGTATGTACGCAAAGAATGTGTAGGTGTCGAACGGGAGTCTCTCTGACGCGGGTGGGACGCGGAAGACATTGGTGGGCATGTTCTGGAAGGACGCCCAGGATATCGTTATCGTTTAATTGTCGGCGTCGTCGATGGGCGATGGAAAGACGCTGCCTGGGGCTCCTTCATCGTGGCAGTTTAAATACATCACGGGTAGGACATGTCCTTCCTTCGCAAGCGCTCAGCCAAAACTTTTGCGCGGGATCTCGGCAATTGTCCGAAATGAAGAATCACTGTGAGAAGTTTGGCCGACTCAGCGTGGGCAAGAGGGATTTGGCTGATTGGTTGATTGTAAGCCAGGGTGCCGGTGATACCTTATATATTGGGAACGAACACTGACGCAGGGGGAAATCATTAGTCTCGGAAGCGAACGCTTGGGAAGCCAGCAAAATCCCTCCCAAACGGAGACTAAGAAGGAATTTACTGTAGTTCAAAGCAACGAAAAGTAAGCGCACCGTATGACGACTCGACACACCATCAATGCATCATGCATCATCCATGTATGTCGCTTCGTCCGGTCACTATCATTTGTGCAGGTGAATGTCGACCGTCTGGCATGGAAACGGAGGCGCTGCACGGTCCCGAGGATATACAGAAGAGTATCCCCCTCAATTGAGGGCTGGTCGCCGGTATGAGCCAGGGTGCACCCTGTTGACTCTTCCCCCACTCGCCTTATTCCTAAATCGTGTATACCGAGCACCACGAGCATCGTGCCTCGTCGGTCGCCCTTCTGGGGTAAGGGCAACTTCCATCGTTGATGGTTAGTCCTGCTAGTACCTGCTTAAATATCTGGCCCGGGATGGGTCGTAGTCGGAGTAGCGGCAGCCCTCTGACGAGAACTTACTTGTGCCGCTCTCCACGGGGACCCCACCACCCTTTTATCTACCACTACACCTGCTGTATGTGGCCCTGACCCTCGGGTAGTGGCGACCGATGGAAGTAGGAAGTAGATGGACAGCCCTGACCCTGGTTGGCACATAAAATTCGTACTACAACCCGGAGGGGTGGTAATGTGCTCACTGGTATACCGGAGGTCTCTTCCATCATTTCTCCCAATCAGTGGTCTTACTTACACTGCCTTATCGCTCACTAACTCGAGAAGCTGGTGTCCTGCGCATAGAGCACTGTCCCTCCCTCTGCATACTCTGGGCGTTATGCATTCCACACTTAAATGGTCCAGAGTAACATGACACTTTCTTGGATAGGGATTTTGCAGTTGGAAGTTCAAGAGGCCTTGTTGACGCGCCTCAGTTTCATGTAACTGCTGTGCCATGAAGCAGCAGTATTGAAGATCTGCTCCTCAGTCCTCGGATGTCATATCATAAGAATCGAGAGAGGGTTAACTATTATTAGGGCTACACCAGTTGTGTATAACAGACATTCGGCGGGTCTATAGCTGGATCATGCCCATACAGAAGGCAGGTAGCCCGATGTCACAGTACAGAGAAAGCAGAGCACACTATGATGCACATTCCCTCAACCACCTATCCAACACCGTCACATAATATTCCACGATCCCTTTGACAGGGCACGCAGTATCCAACAAGGTCGTTGATGCAAGCAACCCCGCTCGCGCGAACCCATCCATCATGATACTTCCCCACACCAACAGCCAAGCCATCGACCACACTCTCCCAATCCACCCACCCACTTCCTTCCCCGTCATCCGCGTGAACATGTGCTCAAGGATAACCCCAACGGCCATCATCCCGAACGCGAGGAGCATGCACCACCATTCGACATTTTGATTGAGCATGACTACCACGATGTTGTGGACTACCCCCGATGCGAGAAATGATCCCAGCACATATCCCATACGTCCGAATGCGATCCCAAGAGGCCATCCTCCGACAACGACGAATGTCCGCCGGAACAGTTGATGCCACCTATAACCCCAGAAGTCGCGCAACGAGTCTGCTTTCCACGGCTTGTCGAATACGGGTGGCCATTGCGCAGGGTCTTGCCGAAGCACGATAACACCAATGAGCGTAGCAATGTCATATATCAGTTGCATGACAGCGAAGATGGCAACTGCGGCGAAGACAGTGATGATGACGGATCGGAAGTATCGGATGAGAGGAGGAAGTGTCGCATCGAAGATCGTGCCTCCACTTAGAACAGTGAAGGTCTCGGGCGAAAACGCTTGCGTAGCAAGGTGGAATGCACCACATACAACGCTGTGGTACCAAGTGGAGAGTAAGACATATGCTATGAACCATTCACGCGAGGAGGGACGTGCGTCCGGAGGAAAACGAAGGCTTTTGGACCAGTTCCAACCGACACCGCGGACGTTAGTGGAGAGGTCCAGCGCGTCCATGAAGATGGACGGAGAAGAACCAGCTGGCCGGAGATGCCGCTTGAGTGGGTCTTTTGCGGCTGTCCATTCGAACGTGCGCACGACGAAGCAGAACATAATAAGCTACACAGACCGGGAATCACCAAACGTCAGAAGGATGAAAGATGGCACGGGTAGAGCATACCGCAAAATCAACATTAAAAAACGTTTTCTGAGGGTCCCCACCTGTGAAATCGATGCCCATGGTGGCTCGAAAAGCCAAGAGAGCGACGAGTGGCCACAGTGCGATGCGCAACACACGCGTTCCGGGGAGAATGACTAAGACTGCGGCGACATAGTAAGAGAGGCACGTTGGTACGATGTACGCGAAGAATGTGGACGTGTCGAACGGGCGTCTCTCTGCTACGGGTGGGACACGGAAGATGTGGGTAGGCAGGTTCTCGAGGAACGACCAAACCATCGTCGTCGTCAGGCGATGACAATTGGAGGCAATTCAGGTTCGTTTTCGTGGTTTATTATATAGTCCAACATTTTTGTACAAGCGCCCAGAACATAAAAAGCCCTGCAGTGTTTGTGGGTGCACAGTCGACCGTGCGGACAGCGTATGTACTGGACCCCAGATTAGTCAGCCACCCTCAGTGATGTGGTCTCCAGTTATTTCTAATGAGACTCCAAGTTCCCTGTTTCCGAGTATGCCCGCCCGGATGGCCAGCTACATGCTAGAACTAGTATTACAGCACGACCCTTTATGCAATCTTGACCGTCTATACCACATACCGTCAACGATTATATATATAAAAACCCAAAATAATCTCACCTTTGCATACAACGATTCCACGACCTTCCCAACCTGCTCCAGTGTATCAATTGCAGCACCGTACGTATCCTATCAGTAGACAAGTTAGCAACGTGACATGGCAACTGCAAGCAAGCACTACTTACGTCTACTTCAGGTTCGTCAAAGACTAATAGACGTCCCTTTCCTTGATCGAGGACGCCATAAAACACTTTGTCCAGTATCATCTGGGACAGCCTTTATGAACAAAACGCAGGTGAGTGCGTTACGAGTACATTGTGTATGGCGAAAAAGCTCACTTTGCCTCGACGTCCTGTCGACCTTGACCGACTTGTTTGGCGACGTAATCGATCTCGACGACGGAATAAGGTTCAATGATGCGTAACAGGTTCTGTTCGAGAAGTGTATCATAAAGCGCGGCGAGGTGCGAACGGATCGTGGGGTCCGACGAGAGTTCTGCCCAACACGATGGTCGGGGGATGAGCGAGACGGTACATACATCGAAGGGGAGACGCACCATCTTTATAATCCCTTAGCACCTTTTCGAATTCAGCCAAGTTACGGTTTTGGTGGGCAAGCGCTATCGCACGCATGCATTCGATCTCACGCAGTTGAGCATATTTCACCGCCAGTTTGACAGATAAAAGAGTGGTGACGTCCTCTGGCTGCGAGAAAGGTGAGTCTGGGACCAGTTGATGGTGGAAGATATGCACCAGATTCAGCATGACTTTGCATAGGAGCATATACTTCAATGCATTCAGTGCGCTCGGGTCATCTTGAGACGACATGTTCTCAAACGTTTCATAGAAGTAGGAGTAGGCAGTGGTGTAATCTTTATCCTCTGCGTGAAGAATCCCAGATTGTAAATCGAGCGCTGCTTGCAAATGCGGTGGACAGTATATCGAGTTAGCAGCTGTCCGGGCTGATGTGAGGGCAGCCTAGGATAGTCGAGTCGATTGAGCTGTGTTCCGAAAGCAAGGAAGAACTGTACCTTTGCTTTTACCAAGTTTCCGATGCCGCGATAGACACGACTCTCGAGGAGATGGACTTCGGTGAGGATCATCTTGTCGTCCAATTTCTTGAGTTCGGTAAGGAGGGTATCTATCCGTGTCAGAGCAGCTTTAAACTGCGAAGCTTCCAACTGGCTAAGTGGATGTGAGAACTACATGCACAGGCATATATGTATGGCGAGACTCACAGCGAGACGAGACGGATTTCCAAGCTGTGTTTGAGGAATATCCGTTTCTCGCGTTTCGACCAGTCGATGTTATCCAGTAGAACGTCAATTTGGGTCTGACGACTGTTGGGTATGTCGTTGAAGTAATTGAGTAGGGTACGAACTACATGGATGAACGTGAGGTTCGGTGCAGGAACTGGAGCAATGGCACACACTGAGTTTTGCAGTTTTGGCTTTCGCGGTGGACGACATGAACGATCTCGACAGGGTGATCACCTCTGCCAACCCTTGTGCATTTCTGCTCGTCCATGAGGGCGACTGTGACAAGGAGGAATCGGCAAGTGGGCTCACCGCTGATCTCGGTATAGTTCTGCAAGTTTAATCATGGCGTTTTCTTGGTCTCGCAGTACCTGATCTCTCTCGACACTGGACGGCGATGCTGTTGGGGGTGAAGTGATGGGTGGCTTGGATGGCATCGAATACAAGTGACAAACCTAATGAGACGAGGATTTGCTTGTAAATCTCTTCTGCCCGTGCTGGGTTGGCGTTCTTGGCCTCGTCCAGCAGTGCTTGGTTGGTGGTCATGGCGGTGGTGGTGGCGGTTGGGGTGACGCGTCCGTCGTGGGACTACCAACACCAGGCACTGACGCGTTCCTCCTGCTTTCAAGCAACCTAGCCATGGCCGACGACACTGTCCTCCCCATACCGAATCTCAGCCTCCCACAACACCTGTTTACGCTTATAGACCCTTCTCTGGGCCATCTACACGATGTCGCACGCAAATCGCTCTTGGAAGGCATCAAGGCAGACAGTGCGTAGACACTTAACGATCAAACGCTGGCTCATATCGGTGTAGACATGGCCCCCTACTATCGGGCGCTCACCTCTTCTAGTGGGATAGACGTCGATCCAGCACTCCTTGAATCCATGGAAAAGGAAAACGAAGAGCAACTCAAGAAATTGGATGAACGTCTGGCTGAAGCCCAGAAGACAGAGGGGGAATCTGAAATATCGGACGCCTTGAAGGCGAGGGCGAACCATCTCACTCGGATAGGTGACAAGGTATATCCCAGGTGATCCCAGTTTGCAATCCCGAGCTTATGGGGAATGTGTGTAGGATGCGGCTGTCGCAGCCCAACGACTTGCCTTGGAGAAAACACCAGGCCTTGGGTCAAGGATAGACATTACCCTGACTCTCATCCGAATAGGTTTCTTCTTTGGAGATGATGCCCTCATTACCGACAACCTCGCCAAGGCGGAAAAGTGGGTCCACGGACGCTGACCATTTCTTTCTCACTCATGTGATTTGGACAGACTCATCGAGGAAGGGGGTGATTGGGACAGACGGAATCGTCTCAAAGTGTATCGTGGCTTACACGCAGTTTCTATTCGGCAGTTTAAATTGGGGGGCGAGCTGTTGCTCGATGCTCTATCCACGTTTACTGCTACGGAACTCATCTCCTATAATGACTTCGTTGCACTCGCCGTCATCAGCAATACGCTTACCCTCCCAAGGGTAGACTTGAAGAAAAAGGTGGGCGATCCGTCTGCTTTGTGGCGTGGTTTACATGTCACTCATCATCGCTGCTTCCACCCAGCTCATTGCCTCTCCTGAAGTCATCTCGGTTCTTCCAGAACTGCCTGTCTTGGAAGATCTTCTGCGGAATCTCTATGACTGCCACTACGCAAAATTTTTCGTAGCGCTAGGTACGCTCTCACCGCAATCCTTATCAATGAACCCACACAAACTGACGTCAACTTTTTCTTTTCATGGAATTATTACCCTGTCCACTATGATGGGGTTCTGTCGACAGCCACACTCGAACAAACGTATTTACTCCCTTCCCGACTTTTGTCTCCCCACACTCGATACTACGTGCGCGAGATGCGTATCCTCGCCTATGCACAACTATTGGAATCGTATCGGAGCGTGACGCTAGAGAGTCTCGGTGGCGCGTTTGGCATGAGCGTTGACTACATCGACAGGTGGGTCGATTTTTCTTTTTGGTAGGATGTACTGAAGGGACTGGCGTAGGGAACTCTCGCGGTTCATTGCAAATGGGCGGTTGCATTGCACGATCGATAAAGTGCATGGGATCGTGGAGACGACCAGACCGTCGATCAAGACGGCACAGTATGAGAAAGTGGTCAAGCAGGGGGATGTACTGTTGAATTCCCTGCAGAGACTCAGCAAAGTACTGTATTGATCACTGGCTGGCATTCTGCTACATAGTACGGACTTCCCTTGCGTAATCATAAACTGATCTGGCTTTGTCGGTTCGCATCATTATCTGACCATCTTGGACGTCGAGGGGTATGCCATTATCTAATGGAATAGCAATCCGAGGTGACCGGCACGCCACGTACTGGTTCGACGACGGGTCCGTCATCGTCACTATCCATTGGACACTCAGCAATCGTGACCCGGAGGAAGACACAGTTCTATTCAAACTACATTCGAGCCTGCTCGCTCGACACTCGACATACTTTGGCTGCGTGCTCAAAGGCCCGGGTACAGATGAAGGGGAGTCAGTGGAGTCGGATAACTCGTGAATATCACAAGTGACAGTCCCACCTGGACTTGGCGTCCGGGTGGAAGAATTCGTGTCATTACTGGAACATCTATACCATGATACGTGAGCGTAGTTCAGTGTCTACGTTGCAATAACCATGGCTCGATATCAGGTGTTATATTGACGATTGAACTCCCCCCTTCCTCCTCACAGCCTTCTATCATTGAAGTCTCCAATCATGTCGCTTCGATCCTTTCGCGCGACCCTCATCACAGCTCGGCTTTCCCGGCTTACACGCTCTCGTGCGAAGCTATTCAGAAGCGATGTTTCCAAGTGGCCCTTTGCCGTTTACGCATCCCGATCATCTCGAGGAGGCATTGGCATTGACGACGGCGTACGACATCAGATCGGTAAGTCTGTCTCCGTCAACTCAACCGTTTTTTTGTACCCGTATTCGGACGGACCTACGTCTGGATCGGTCCCATCGTGCGAACAACACGTCTTTGTACCGGAGAATAATTGTGCTCGTCCTCAGATCCTGAAAGGGCATTTATTACACTCTCCTCATGACTACTGACTTTGAAACAGAATTTGGGAGTGCTGAGTTGCAGCTACTAAGCAGTGATGGTCACCAGGGTTGCCAACTCTGGTCCAGACTCTCCTAGGCATTGGACTGGCTCAGATGAATTGGTCTCCAAACACATGACAGCCTCAAAAGGCTATAACACTATGACCTGAATATCTTGCAGCAGGGTTTAAAGCCATTGGGTTGAGTGCACTTGATGGTGGAGGCATTGTTGCAAGCAATGAGCATGACTGGAACAAATACAAAGGTACACCTTATGAAACCTGTACATAAGCATAGCCTTGGCCATGGGTACTTACATGTAGGAGTATTTACCATTGGTTCAGAAACATTCTCTGGTTGGATTCCATATTTTTACATCACATCAATGTATACAAGTAAACACAATGTTTCAAACTTCAAACATTCAAATCAGTGAAGAAACAGCAGAGATATGGGTTTATGTGTGACAAGCACCAACATCACACTGATGCCAGGTATCTTGCAGTGCATTTTGAATATTGAGCATGCCTTATGAATTGATGATAAGAAATAGTCCCATACCTAGACATGCTACTCTTAATGTTTTGACCATATTCAAACTTTATTGGCCTTCAACAGCATGTTTGCTGAAAACATCTCAGAATGGTAACTCCATAAGTAGTGAAGATGTCCACTTACACATGCGATGCTCAGTGATGATCTTGATAATAGCATCACATAAAGCATCCATATCATCTTTATGGTCATGAAAAGCTGCCTTGACAGCATTTGAAATCGCAGGTTGTATTTTGAACCTGTTGTATTCCTCCACACTCAATGACAAAACCTCCTGCCAAAGATGTTGCCCTTGCTGCATTAAAAAATAAGAATGCTCAGCAACAAGCAAGCATCCTAGAGCAGTGAGTATATCTTGTGTAGGCAATGGGAAACACTTACCAATGGCATGTTCAGCCATTGACTGGAGACTTGGGAACCTCCCCAACAAAGTGACATCTTTGGGCAGAGCTGGCATTTGGACAGCAGAATTGACTTGAAATGTTGACTGGTACTCTGTATGTTGGCCTTAGACAAAAGGGGTATTGGGCCAATGCTTACAAGCTAAGAGTTTTAATGGCACATTTGTGACAAATATGACCAAAGTATACATGGATGTGAAATGTAGCCAGTTGGGGCTGCTATAGATTACACACCTCCTGCCATAGAAGAGGAAAAAAAGGGGCACCACCACAGAACCATGATCAGTATATGCATGCAAAATAGCATGCAACCACTCACATGCTGCCATAAAAAGTGGTTTGGGGAGTCCATAAAATGTAGCAAATACCAGGGGTAACAGAGTAGAAACACTTACAAGCTACAAGCCAAGTGGAACCCAAAGTATGGAAGCCAAGGGAATCAGGAAAGATCCAACATTGGATTAAATTCACATACATTCTGCCATACCATCATCATGAACAGTACAAGGTATTGCACTGAGCAGACATCCAACTAAACATGCCATGAAATCACTCACCTCCTGTCATGCCACCAACATCAAGAGTGCAAGTGAGGCCATTGAGCAGACATCCAGCTAAACATGCCATGAAATCACTCACCCACTGTCATGCCACCAACATCAAGAGTGCAAGTGAGGCCATTGAGCAGACATCCAGCTAAACATGCTATGAAATCACTCACAAACTGTCATGCCACCAACATCAAGAGTGCAAGTGAGGCCATTGAGCAGACATCCAGCTAAACATGCCATGAAATCACTCACATCCTGTCATGCCATCAACATCAAGAGTGCAAGTGAGGCCATTGAGCAGACATCCAGCTAAACATGCCATGAAATCACTCACCCTCTGTCATGCCACCAACATCAAGAGTGCAAGTGAGGCCATTGAGCAGACATCCAGCTAAACATGCCATGAAATCACTCACCCACTGTCATGCCACCAACATCAAGAGTGCAAGTGAGGCCATTGAGCAGACATCCAGCTAAACATGCCATGAAATCACTCACCCTCTGTGATGCCACCAACATCAAGAGTGCAAGTGAGGCCATTGAGCAGACATCCAGCTAAACATGCCATGAAATCACTCACCTCCTGTCATGCCACCAACATCAAGAGTGCAAGTGAGGCCATTGAGCAGACATCCAGCTAAACATGCCATGAAATCACTCACCACCTGTCATGCCACCAACATCAAGAGTGCAAGTGAGGCCATTGAGCAGACATCCAGCCAAACATGCCATGAAATCACTCACAGCCTGTCATGCCACCAACATCAAGAGTGCAAGTGAGGCCATTGAGCAGACATCCAGCTAAACATGCCATGAAATCACTCACCCTCTGTCATGCCACCAACATCAAGAGTGCAAGTGAGGCCATTGAGCAGACATCCAGCTAAACATGCCATGAAATCACTCACCCTCTGTCATGCCACCAACATCAAGAGTGCAAGTGAGGCCATTGAGCAGACATCCAGCTAAACATGCCATGAAATCACTCACCTCCTGTCATGCCACCAACATCAAGAGTGCAAGTGAGGCCATTGAGCAGACATCCAGCTAAACATGCCATGAAATCACTCACCACCTGTCATGCCACCAACATCAAGAGTGCAAGTGAGGCCATTGAGCAGACATCCAGCTAAACATGCCATGAAATCACTCACCCTCTGTCATGCCACCAACATCAAGAGTGCAAGTGAGGCCATTGAGCAGACATCCAGCTAAACATGCCATGAAATCACTCACATCCTGTCATGCCACCAACATCAAGAGTGCAAGTGAGGCCATTGAGCAGACATCCAGCTAAACATGCCATGAAATCACTCACAGCCTGTCATGCCACCAACATCAAGAGTGCAAGTGAGGCCATTGAGCAGACATCCAGCTAAACATGCCATGAAATCACTCACAGCCTGTCATGCCACCAACATCAAGAGTGCAAGTGAGGCCATTGAGCAGACATCCAGCTAAACATGCCATGAAATCACTCACCCCCTGTCATGCCACCAACATCAAGAGTGCAAGTGAGGCCATTGAGCAGACATCCAGCTAAACATGCCATGAAATCACTCACCCTCTGTCATGCCACCAACATCAAGAGTGCAAGTGAGGCCATTGAGCAGACATCCAGCTAAACATGCCATGAAATCACTCACCTCCTGTCATGCCACCAACATCAAGAGTGCAAGTGAGGCCATTGAGCAGACATCCAGCTAAACATGCCATGAAATCACTCACCACCTGTCATGCCACCAACATCAAGAGTGCAAGTGAGGCCATTGAGCAGACATCCAGCTAAACATGCCATGAAATCACTCACCCTCTGTCATGCCACCAACATCAAGAGTGCAAGTGAGGCCATTGAGCAGACATCCAGCTAAACATGCCATGAAATCACTCACAAGCTGTCATGCCACCAACATCAAGAGTGCAAGTGAGGCCATTGAGCAGACATCCAGCTACACATGCCATGAAATCACTCACATACTGTCATGCCACCAACATCAAGAGTGCAAGTGAGGCCATTGAGCAGACATCCAGCTAAACATGCCATGAAATCACCCACCTCCTGTCATGCCACCAACATCAAGAGTGCAAGTGAGGCCATTGAGCAGACATCCAGCTAAACATGCCATGAAATTACTCACCTCCTGTCATGCCACCAACATCAAGAGTGCAAGTGAGGCCATTGAGCAGACATCCAGCTAAACATGCCATGAAATCACTCACCTCCTGTCATGCCACCAACATCAAGAGTGCAAGTGAGGCCATTGAGCAGACATCCAGCTAAACATGCCATGAAATCACTCACCCACTGTGATGCCACCAACATCAAGAGTGCAAGTGAGGCCATTGAGCAGACATCCAGCTAAACATGCCATGAAATCACTCACCCTCTGTCATGCCACCAACATCAAGAGTGCAAGTGAGGCCATTGAGCAGACATCCAGCTAAACATGCCATGAAATCACTCACAGCCTGTCATGCCACCAACATCAAGAGTGCAAGTGAGGCCATTGAGCAGACATCCAGCTAAACATGCCATGAAATCACTCACAGCCTGTCATGCCACCAACATCAAGAGTGCAAGTGAGGCCATTGAGCAGACATCCAGCTAAACATGCCATGAAATCACTCACAGCCTGTCATGCCACCAACATCAAGAGTGCAAGTGAGGCCATTGAGCAGACATCCAGCTAAACATGCCATGAAATCACTCACCCACTGTCATGCCACCAACATCAAGAGTGCAAGTGAGGCCATTGAGCAGACATCCAGCCAAACATGCCATGAAATCACTCACAGCCTGTCATGCCACCAACATCAAGAGTGCAAGTGAGGCCATTGAGCAGACATCCAGCTAAACATGCCATGAAATCACTCACAGCCTGTCATGCCACCAACATCAAGAGTGCAAGTGAGGCCATTGAGCAGACATCCAGCTAAACATGCCATGAAATCACTCACCCACTGTCATGCCACCAACATCAAGAGTGCAAGTGAGGCCATTGAGCAGACATCCAGCTAAACATGCCATGAAATCACTCACAGCCTGTCATGCCACCAACATCAAGAGTGCAAGTGAGGCCATTGAGCAGACATCCAGCTACACATGCCATGACATCACTCACATACTGCCATGCCATGACATCAAGAGTGTGAATGATCCTAGTCAGCAAATCCAGTATGGCCATGCCATTGATTCCTCACTTTCTGTTAGTACATGCAAGGGAACATAAAATTGAGTGTCATTTTCTCCACATGTTGGAAGAATTTTGATGCTTACATCACAATTTGGAAACCATTTCAACAAGCCACATTCCAATTCTTTTGCATCCACCTGCAATCTTCCCTTGAAACCTAGTTCCATTCTGATTCTCAATGTCCTTCAGAAGATCAGTAACTGCACCAAATCATACTTGCTTACTTACTTGTGCACTGCATATTGAACACACAATGCAATACTTGACTGTTGGGTTGATATAAGTAACCTTTGTAAACCTTCCTCATTCAACACATTTGCTGTGCAATCCATCACAGCACTGCAGTCTGCACTCTCTTGATGCATCTCTGCCACCACCAGAATTTTCTAGTAGCACTACCTCTGAGTGATGGAATACTCACTCTGAAGTGATACATATCCCTTAGGTGGAAACTTGCAATTGCCAAGTTCCTGTTTTATGTGGTCAAGCCACTTGTCCAACAGTTCTTCCTGCTTTTCTGCTGCCCTTTCCTTTGCCTCAGCTACGGCCAAACCTTCGTCCAAGAACCCCTCAATTGCAGGGAGGTACAAAGCATCCACTTTGGTCAATAGCACTATCACAGGAACTATGCAGAAGTTTAGTCACATGCAATCATCTGTGCAAGTCTTTTTCTTACCATGACCTGTGTCACACTCATTGAAAAATTTCTGCTCAGCCGCAGTTACTGTCCTGTGGTAGTCTGTCATGGGGATGCAAAACCTACATCCATCTGTTTACTTAGCCTGTAGTTATTCGCAATGTATTCCTTACCATATGGCATGGATTCGTTCATTCACCCTCGTTGTGGTTCCATGGTCAACCACAAATTTCCTCATCTCGTCAAACTGTCGGGTGGAACCTGCTTCGAACCCACAGGAGTCATGGAACACAAAGCCTGGGTTACTACGAAATACGAGCTCATGCTCAATCTTATGGACACCACGCTGAGAGCACTCAGCATCAATATCAATTTCCACGAGTCAACATGGCATCTTACTTCCAAAGTGCCTTGTACGACACCACCATCCATCTGAAATTGTTAGATAGGTTTCACCAACCCGATAGGACTATACCTTGTTTCCTTTCCCATCGAAGATCTCTGGCTTTTCTGTAGATTTGCAAACTCTTTGGAGGATGGTGGTTTTACCGGCATTCGCTCTGCCCATGACCAGAATTCGAAAGCGCTTAATTTTTTTCATGTATTCTTGAGCCATCTCAGAATTGAGACGGTAAGCAGGTCCAGAAGACGCAGTTGCTGCGACTCAGCCTTAGACAACTTGGATTTCACGAAGAGCGACAATAATACCTTGCGGAGTAGCCTCAATCTGAGGGCGAACTGCATTCGCCACATCACCAATAAGATCGCTAGGTTCTGTGTCCCGATATTAAGCATGTCATTTTCGTAGGCTAGAACAATATCATACCTGCAGCCGTAGCTTCAGTTGCAGCAGGAGCTATATCACTTGGATCGCTCTGGCGGGCGCGATGCGAATCACTGCCGAGCGACTTCAACCACCTCTTGATACGATCAGGAGCCATGTGAATGTAAGATACGATTCTGTGTACTTCAAAATGGGAGTTTAAGACGTGCCGAGGATCAGCGTGAAGCCCGTCGTCGTGGTATTGAGCAAGTCCTTCCGATATCAAGGCGCCTATCTTCTCACTTACGCATGTGCTTACGTAACTTTCAGTGTCGGTTCGCATCGTTACCTGTCCATCTCGGACGTCGAGGGGTATGCCATTATCCAATGCAATAGCGATCCGAAGTGACAAGTACGCCAAGTACTAGTTCAATGATGCTTCCGTCATCGTCACCATCCATCGGACACTCAGCGATCGTTCCTGGAGGAGGCCACAGTTCTATTCAAACTACATTCGAGCCTGCTCGCTCGACATTCGACATACTTTGGTCGTGTTCTCAAAGGTTCGGGTATAGACGAAGGGGAGCCGCTCGTGTCGGATAATTCGCGAATATCAAGGGTGACAGTCCCACCTGGACTTGGCGTACGGGTGGAAGAATTTGTGTCATTGCTGGAACATTTATACCATGATACGTGAGCATTTTCCCGTGTTTCCGTTGCAACAACCATGGCCCGATATCAATTGTTATACTGACGATTGAACTCCTCTCCCCTCCCCCTCACAGCCCTCTATCATCAAAGTCTCCATTCAATCAGGTCGCTTCGATCCTCCGCGTGTCCTCCCCATCTCAGCTCGACTTCCCCGACTTACACGCTCTCGTCCGAAGCTACTTAGAAGCGATGTTTCCAAGTGGTCCTTTACCGTTTACGCATCCCGATCACCTCGAGGAGGCATTGGCACTGACGACGGCGTATGGCATCAGATCGGTAAGTCCGTCTCCGTCGACTCAACCGTTTTTTTATACCTGTATTCGGACGTACTCATGTCTGGATCGGTCCCATCGTGTGAATAACACGTTTTCATACCGGAAAATAATCGTGTTTGTCCTCAGATCCGAAAGGGCATATATTACAGCCTCGTCACGACAACCGACTTCGAAACAGAAGAGGTAGAGGTAGGTGAGCAGGGAAAAGTGAACACAAGAGAAAACAATCTGGAGAACAGTCAAGGTGACATCGTCGAAGATTCGAAGACGAGACACAGTGTCCTGTCGCCCGGAGATGTAGAGAGATGCGGGAGGTTGATGGCTGGGATTGTGGATCATTTCACGCCCATATTGTTCACACCGGTAGGTGCGATCCTTTGTGCGTCTCTTGTGTGTACCCAAAACCGCCAGTCGGACTGCGGCACGCAATGAATGATTCCCCCTCCCCTTTCTCATCGAACGCCCTATTAACTACAATTTTCGCTCCTGTTTAACGCTCTTCTTTCCCAGCCCACAACGCCACACATGACATGCACGGACGTGTTTGCCGATAAATGGATGGCACTCGTCATCCCCTCCGCGATCTCAGATGGTGGGGTGTACAAACCTCTCGAGACCCTGGAATCCATAAAGCAACTCGACTGGGCAGCTGAGGGATTATGTCCTGCATGTGTGCGGGAGAAAAGGGAAGAGTGGACAGAGGAGCAGGCTGTAGTGTGGGAGAAGGTGGGCAGTTGGCTTGGCTAGTAAGCTGCCCTTTGGACACACCTGAATTCCGCAGCCATTCCATTCTCGTTGTCATCTCCCGGTTGTGGGTATGGTGTCTTTTCATCCGTCATTTGAAGTTTACTGTCTAGCTCCTGGTAGAACCGTTCCACAGACGCTACTATTTCGAGTAGAGGACTTGTTCATATGATTAGACATATCCAGCCGTTATGGCCTCTAATCCTCGAAGATTGAATCGTTTTGTGCGGTACACGTTTCAATTCAAGTTGAAATTGTCATGCATCAGCACTCGGTACCGCTCAGGGTTTCTGCAGGTTGTACCGCATCTCCGTGTCATGGCTAGACTACTTACACCCAAGACGCCCCCGTCATGGTCACAGATCTACAAATATACACAAACGTGTTCTTCATACACGTATTAGAATCAGACGCACCGCCCATGTATTAGGCTCGGCATTCAGCTGTGGTATTTTTTACATATATCCAAGATTACTGTCTGCACATTATCATTATTGATTCATCAATGCAGTAAATTCCTATATGATAGCAACGACAAGATAGCATTGTAGGCATGCATGAAAGAAAAAAAGACTTTGTCAATGGGTGCAGTGGAACTCACCACTGTGGGGTGAGTACACTCAGAATGGCTCACAACGATGACAGAACATGGACAGGTGTGTGGGGATTAGACAATCAAGTGTATATGCTGATACAAGATGCTCAACAGAGCAAGTGAGAGGAAAGAGAGAAAAGAAGAGATGACCTGTGCATACATGCAGCACCAGTATATATACCCCCGGGGTCCAAACAGTACAACACAGCAGGAGGGATCCGCATGCCCAGACGAGGGCACGACCGAGGGAATAGGAGATGTGATGACGTGAAGCGATAGCATGAATGGTGCGTATGGTGTGTGAGTGGCAAGCAGTAAGTGGTAAGGTAAGCGAATGCTTACACCCTCCCAGCCCATAAAAAAAGGCAACCGGGGGGAGAGGGAGCGTGAGTGGGTGTGAACCCTGCATCTTCTTCAGCATCTTCTTCATCAACCTGACCTCAACTCTTCTTCGTCAACTTGTTCTTTGTCAACCTCAATGCCCTATGGTGGGTGCTCCCTTTCCCAAACATCTAATGCCTCACAATCCTCCAGATCCTTCTTCGTCAACCACTCATCATCCTCCAGTCCATACCCTAACCACTGCACCAAATACTTCTTCGTCCTCCCAACCCACTTCTCATCCAAGATCCACTCAATCAAGTTCTCCAACTGACCATTCTCCGTGACCACAGGGCCTGGGCGAGGTAGCTTGCGAGAGGGGAAGAGTGTTGTATCATTAGGCACGAAGGTGCGTAGTTGACTGATGTGGAACGTGGTGCATGCGTTGGCTGCACGAGGCATGTCTAAGACATAGGAGGAGGTTTCGGGCGAAGCCAACAAGATGGTGTAGGGGCCATCATACCGTGGCATAAACTTGGCTACACGATTTGTTCCATTAGTAAGATATTCATGACGACGATGTTTTGTAGACAGCCAAACCTTGTCCCCGACTGAAAACCTTGGGTCAGGGACGTGGCGTCGATTAGCCGCATGAGCTTGAGCTGCCTTTGCCGCAAGTAAGTTGTCACGTGCTTCGAGGACGTCCATCTCCAGACAAGCCAAAAAGGCAGCAGTGTCTGCATGTTCTGTCATCTCAGCATCCAAAGTGGAGATGGGGGGTAAGAGACATGGAGAACGACCAAGGTGGAGCTGAAACGGGGAGAACCCCATACTATTGCTAATGGTGTTCATAATATGGAAATGTATGTGAGGCAGGGCCTTGACCCAGCCTTTCTGGCTATGTTTGACATGGAAGCAAACACATTGGTTGACTGTCTTGTTGGTGTGCTCGCTTGCCCTGTCAGTCTGGGGATGGTACGACGAAGACATCTTGAGTTTAACTCCTGTCAACTTGTGAAGGGACCTCCAGAAGCGAGATAAGAAAAGCTTATCTCAATCTGAAATGACCTCCAAGGGAAGGCCATTTTCACAATACCAATGATCGAAGAAAAGTGTAGCAAACTCTGAGGCAGTGATGGAACTTTGACAAGGCACAAGGCATATGTCAGCGCCAAGGCGGTCCATCATTGTGACGATCATATTGAAGCCATGGTCCTCTGGTAAGGGACTGATGAAGTTGATGGCCACAGAGTCTCCACGAGCATCAGGGACTGGCAGGGGATGTAACAGGCCTGCCGGTGCCATAGTCGGAGACTTGTTGCGCATGCAATGAGTGCAAGCTGGGATATATGCAGATGCAAGGTCATGATGCATGTTAGGCCAGTAGAACGAATTACAGAGAGCCGCATAGGTCTTGTCTGTGCCAAAATGGCCTAAGGTGTCATGGGTGAGGTGAAAGAAGCGTTCTCGTAGTGAATGTACACGGGGGATCACCAAGTGACCTGCGAGGTACAACAGGCCATCTCGTTCCTGTAGACCGGGCAGTGAGTCAAGAAGAGAGAACAGTCGCTGACAGAAGGGATCTTCTGTGTACCCTTTCAATATCTCCACTGTCAGCGACCTGTCCACCTCGACCGTGGACACTGCAGCCACGGGGGGGGGCACCATCTGAGCATCGCGACAGGGTATCAGCACCCACATTACACTCGCCTTGAACATAATGAATCATCAGATCAAACTGGGACATGTATTCTTGCCAGCGAGCTTGGCGCTGGGAGAGGTCACATTGTAGGGCAAAGTGCTGAAGGGTTCGATGATCAGTATACACCAACACCGGGTTCCCAAGCAGCTCGACCCTCCACTTCTTCAAGGCATGAATGATGGCAAGGAGTTCCTTCTCGTGCACAGGGTAATTGAGTTCAGCACTGCGAAGGGGAGTGGAATCGAAAGCAACTGGCCGAGCTGTCTCCCAAGTGGGTCCCCAAGAGAGAATTGCCCCAGTTCAGAAGTCTGAGGCATCGCATGTAAGGAAAACGCAGTTGTCACCTGGATTATCATGATCAATCGTCATCAAACAGTGGGGACTGACCACGAGATCTTTGATGGCCTGGAAGGCCTGCTGATGGTCATCATTCCAGACAGGGAACTTGAGTTCTGCAGCCTTGGTTGTCAACGCGTTCAGAACACGCATGTGCTCTGCAAGATTGGGAAGATGATCTGCAACGTAATGAACAAGGCCCAGGAAGGCCCGCATGTCCGTAACCGATTGTGGTACTGGCCAATCGAGGATCCTTGCGATCTTGGAAGAGTCAGGCTCGATTCCATGAGCAGAGACGCGATGGCCAAGAAACAGAACTTCAGTACAAAACAACTGAGTCTTCTTAAGAGAACAATATAACTTAGCGTCACAGAGAGCCTGGAGGACTGCATGGACGTTGTGTTCATGTTCCTCGAGCGTCTGCGACCAGATAATAATGTCATCGAGATACACGTGGCAAATGCGACTGATTAGATGATGGAGGGCAGCAGACATCCGACGCTGATGAACCGCAGGGGAATTCCGCACCCCCATAGGCATGACAGTCCACTTGTACAGGCCCCAAGGTGTGTGCACAGCTAACCATTTAATGTCATCTGGATGAACCTTGGTCTGGAAGAAGGCATTGGTCATATCCAGTTTCGTGAAATACCTGCCTTTAGCACAATCACGAAGGATCTCATCGATGCAGGGTAATGGGTGGTTATCGGGGATCATGTTCAGATTGAGTTGTTGAAAATTGTTGACCCAGCGTGGCAACGCAGCAGGATCCGCCTTTGGAATAATGAATGTGGGCGAAGAGTGAGTACTATTGGAAGGCCGTAAACGCCCTGCATCCAGATGTTGTTGTAGTAACATTTTCCATGCTTTGCAATACTTCTTTGGACAATCGTATGACCGAAGCTGGATCACCTTGTTGGCGTCCTTGGGCTGGACCCAGAAGAGCACATTGTCAGGCAGGGCATCCGTGGGTGGGATGTCACTCGGGAAGCGATCAGCAAACTCAACCTTGAGTCGTGCATCATGCGTTGTCAGCTCCTCAGCAGCTGCAAGGACCTCAATGTGATGCTGTACTGCACCAATAACATCCACCCCGCAGACCAGGATGGATGCCACCTCCACAAGTTCACGATATGTGGGCAGAACACTATGTAGCTCTGCAAGGACTGCACCCTTAAGTTGCTTGACAGCCTGAACAGTAGGGGTTACTGGTGAGGGGACAGGAGCTGGGACGGGAGTTGGAGGATTCAACAAGTCATAACCAGTATCTTTATTAATACATGTACGGAGAGCATAATCAACGATGAGCTGATTATGTGCAAGGAACAGAAGTCCTAACAAGAGTGGTGTACATAAACGGGGCACAATGACTGCGCAGATGGACCAAGAATGAAAGCATTCATCTGGGGAAAGACAAGATAGCACAATGTAACTCTGCAGAGACATGACCTCCCGGTTACCAGAAGAAAGTGCTACCGAAATGTCAAGGGACTTATGCAACTGACGGCACCATAACCCTAGCCTCGAGACAAGGGTTTCATCAATCAGAACTAAATGAGAACCACTGTCAATCAGTGTCTTCACAGGTAGAGGGAAGGTCATGTTAGGTCCTTCCAGGAGGCAGGACCACCGGAGATGGGGAATGGAAAGAGGTGCAATGTACTCTTCACCTGAGTCAGTTCCATCCCCCAGCACAGCAGAGGGCATGATGACAGCAATGGCATCTGTGTCATCATCCACTTCAGTGATGTGGGAGCGCTTCGCTGCAGGCTCCTCTTCGATGATTGTGGCAATAGGTTTGGCACGTTTCTTACAAGTGGCCTCAATGTTGGCAGCGGTCAGCGCTTTGTAGTTTTTTGCATCAGGGAAATCATTTGGGCAATCATGTGTGGTATGGTTTTGAAAGAGATGGCGGCATTTGAAACAGCCCGAGTTGTCCCGAAGGAGCTGGCATTCCTTGACGGTGAGGGCAGGAGGGGGAGTGCAGGTGCAACCATCTGGTGCCTTCGAACCCAACGCTGCAGTGTTAGCTGAATGGCTAGGTTGAAAAGGCTTTCTATGAAGAGCTGCATCGAGTTTTGCAGTGTCATGAACGTGTTTCTCGTCAAGCAAGCAGACCAGGTCAAGCCAAGCATGGAACTGCTTCTCACGGTGGCCACCAGACAAGCAATATTCTGCAGTGAGATCCAGGTGCATGTGAGACTCTAGGTGAAAACGAAGATGGTCTTCAGTGAGGTGGAACTCGCTACCCCATAGCAGAACATTCAGACTCTCCACCTTGACAGCCCACAAGTGGAAGGCTTTGTTACCCTGCATTGATGAGAGCATTTTCTGCTGGATAGCTTCTGCCCAGTCACTGGGAAGCCAGTATGTACAGACTTCATCCATAAACTCTGAGAAGGAGAGGGCAGTCAGTCGACTGCCATTGTTACTAATCCAGTCCTGCACACAAGGATCCAGAAGGTGACCCGCAACTTTGGCGACCTGAATGTCCTCTGCTACGCTTTTTAGCTGAAAGTAATTCTCGCAACCTAGTTCCCAGCTTCACAACCCTTCCGGGGTGATGTCACCCACTGTCAAGAAGGGAGGGGTTTTTCCAGGAGTGGTATTTTCACATCGCGCTACCTGAGACTGTGTTGAGGACATTGCAAAGACAGGGAGAACCACTGTGAAGCTATCAGATGACGATGAGCTATCCGTGGAAGTCGGAGATGGTGGAAGGGATGCTGGTAATGGGACGTATGCAGGGGAGATAGGTGGAGACAGAGCGGTGCTGGGCAGGGCCACAGGCGGTGGCGTAGATGGCAGGGGAGTAGAGGAAGCGTGTGACATAGACAGCGAAGACAAAGACGAGGACAATGGCGATGACAATGATGTTGTGGGCAGAGGGTTATTCCCTCGACTATGGGTAGTCAAGGGTATGGGGACAGAGGGAACATGACAGGATGGCAGTTTATGGGACAGCAGTTTGACACCTCTAGCAGGCATCGACATGCACTATGGCATGTTCAAAAAAAGTGGAACTCACCACTGTGGGGTGAGTACACTCAGAACAGCTCACAATGACGACAGAACGTGGACAGGCATGTGGGGATTAGACAATCAAGCATATATGCTGATACAAGATGCTTAACAGAGCAAGTGAGAGGAAAGAGAGAAAAGAAGAGACGACCTGCGCATACATGCAGCACCAGTATATATACCCCTGGGGTCCAAACAGTACAACACAGCAGGAGGGATCCGCATGCCCAGACGAGGGCACGACCGAGGGAATAGGAGATGTGACGATGTGAAGCGATAGCGTGAACGGTGCGTATGGTGTGTGAGTGGCAAGCGGTAAGTGGTAAGGTAAGCGAACACTTACATACAGATGTGCAAAGAATCATCAGCATGAAAAAGTAAGCCAGGAAAAAAAAACCGATTGCATATGTGCAAGTCATAAGGTATCAGCAGGAGATCCGGAGAGCTTGATGCAGTGGAAAAGATGCCGAGCCGGTGAGACAATACCAGGAACATGACCACAAGTAGCGGGCGCTGGCATCGCCATAGACATTGGGAGGAATGCCACGACACGGGCGGTTGAGTCGGGTTGAAAGGCGGGCGAGGCTAGAATCACTTGGGGCAGGAAGAGATAGGAGGGGAGCAGATCACCGTCAGCCTCAATCCAGTACTTCAAACCGTCCCCTCTTCACCTCCCTTATTCCATCCTGCTCCTCTTCCAAACCCCTCTTCTCGCCCATACCCATACCACCACTCATCCCTTCACTAAGACCTACACCCACATCGACAATCCCTTCTTCTTCCATCATATCAAAGCCAAACCCCTCCGGCACACCCAAATTATCGCCGTTCACGAGGTCTTTGAGGATCGCTTGATATCGTTCCTCAGTCAGCCCCATCCCCACAAGCGGATCAATCCGTATGTCAGTTCCAACCCTGCCCATGAACAACGGTCCGTTTCCGTTGCCATCTACACCCTCTGCGTTTGTGGATGCCGACGGGGGTCCAATTCCACCGCTGTCCCTCCCAGAATAAGCCACAGTCGTTCCCAAGGAAGACGTGGAAGACGTCGATGTAGTAGCAGCAGAAGGGGTCGCCGAGGCGGGTACAAGCGCATCCGTTAACGAATTATCTGTCGAGAGGCGCAGAGCACATGGTATTCTCGGGTCCCTCGACATCTCCTGGATGACCTTGAGATGCATGAGGTGCTTCTGTACGAGACCATAACTTCGTAAGCCCCATCCTGCCACGTCACACGCAACACAAATAGAAAATACGGTGCAAAAAGGAACTCACCTCCAACATATCCAACAACCCTTCCTTGGTGAACGGTTTCGGTAACACATCGTTCATGCCTGACGAATAATACGTCATGATCTCGCTCGGACGCGAATTACTTGTCATTGAGATGATAGGTGTAACGTGATCAAATTGGCGGATCAACGATGTGGCCGATATACCGTCCATCTTGGGCATTACAATGTCCTAAAACCCGAAGTGTGTCAACAGCCGGCCCCAACGGGCGCCGCCGTGTAAAGAGATCAACTCACCATCAGCACTAAATCATACTTTTCCAAGTTCATCTTATTCACCGCTCCCACTCCATCCACTGCCACGTCAATCGCGCACCCAAATACCTGCAAAAACTTGCTGCTCAGTCTCCTGCTCACCGCGTCGTCGTCCACTAGAAGTACGCGTGGTGGGACTGCCCATCCTGGGACGAACGTTGACCTCCTGACTCGTAGTTTCTGTCCACCGCCAGTCGAAGGTGTCGTGGCTCTGGAAGTCGCTGATGAAGATTCTCGGACGCCGGGGTTCGTGGGTGTAGGTCGCACGACTTCTTCAGCACCTGGACTTTCCTCTTTCTCGAACCCCTCCCCTTCACAATCCCCACCTACACCGTCTTCATCAGCACATCCATTCCCGTCTCCATTCCCACCCCCATTCATATTTGGCGTACCAGGTATATCCCCACCATACGTCCAATTTCCATTCGCATCATCAAGCGCACTCCTTGGAAGCAAATGTCCCAATGTGAACACCTGTAATCCCTCGTGAACCGTTTGGACTGTCCCATCCCAAGATGTATCCGGAGGGATCAAAAAAGGAGCATCACCACTCGTCATATCCGTCCCCTCCGGTCTGGTTCCATTTCCCGAACCTGTACCATTACTCGTCACTTCAGCAGACGCCCCAGCCTTCCTCGACATCTCATTCATCTGTGCCAAACTCGCCCTCGCAATCGCGGTCGGATCCGGATACCGATGATCGCCAACCAAGCCAAGCACGCGATGGGCCTCATGGACGGGTAAAAACTGAACCTGCTGCATTGGTTGCATCGTTTGCATAGCCGACACCATTTGTTGCATCGATGTAGCTTGCGGTAAGGAAGACATTAATTCCTGCATGGGTGAATGCATAGATGGAATCGTTTGCGAGAGACGGATTGTTTCTCGCATGGAAGATATCTGTTCTTGCATAGATAGAATCAATTGAATAGATTGTATGGGTGGCTCAGCAAGTCCTTGCGCCTAACCTTGTGCTTGTGAAACTGATGGAGACGGCGATTGGGATTGCGCTTAAACCTGACTTCTTGATAGTGCCCGATAAAGTGTCGATGACGACGCAGACGTCGTGGGCGGTCCATGTCCATGTCCATGGGATCCGACCATGTGCTGCGAAATGAGACACAGTGAGTGGCTGCAAAAACGGACTTGACTGCGGGTGTTGCGAAGCCAGCAACGTCGCTGACATCGCAGTCGCCATGGTCGACATTTTTGTCGACATGCCGAATGTGGACGGAGGTGGATGCGTGTTGGGAGTCATACTGTGTCCCAGAGACCCTGACCTTGTCGGGGGAGGCATTACAGGTGTATGGGGTCTTTGTATTTGCTGAGAGTTATTTGCAAGGCCAGCTGTAGGTGGTGCTGGTCCGGATGCGATGGGTGTTGCGAAAACGGAATCTTCGTGCTTCGCTGAGGAACAACGATGAGTATGCGAACGTGCATCGGAGACGCAGGCACAGGGTACACGGGGTAGGGTGCAAGGATCCATTGCACCCGCGACCCAACTCCCATCTTCTAGTTTCCCTTGACAACCCAACCATTTCTTTGGTCCAAATAACACGGAACACGAACGAACAGAGCAAGATCCAGACCAAAAAAAAGTAAGCAGACTCACCGCCTTCCGCACGCAGAAAATATTCCACTAAACTCTGCATCAAACCACCCTGCCGAGCAATATTCCTCTGGAAACGAACCATTTCTCCAAGCACGTCCTTGTAACACCTTTCCAAATCTCTCACTCGATCCTCTGATCTACCAGCCGTGTCATTAGAGAGTTGTTCTGAGACTGCAGCGCTGCGACTTCCGGTTGTAACCCTGACATTCCGTTCTGAAAGCCAGACAGGGTGTTCTGCAATCCTGTTGTGACAGATTGAAGAGTTGCGTTTTGAGCATGCGATGCGTTGGCTTGGGACTAGAAGGCGGTCATCTGCGGCTGGAGCTCTGAATGCCGTTTCTACAGTGCACTCGTATGTGACGCGAGGGTGTTGGTTTGCGTTTGGAGAGATTTCAATACGCCACCTTGGGGTCTGGCTGAGCCAGAATGACCCAGCGTAGAGGGTCCGATAGCGAACCCTGATGGTGCTGATACACGCGCTGCAAGGGCTTTGCGTTTCATGTTTTCCAGGGCTTCTCGCCGGTCAGCGTGGAAGTCAGGATGTCAAAATGTCCACGAGTGTTCACCAAATTGGGTGTCATCGGTATTTTTGACCTGGAGTACATGTCAGAATGGGAATGTCCTCCGGTCATAAAAGACACCAGAACGCGCATATAAGATGCACATGATATATGCGCATACCCACCTTGTGCAAGTCATATTTGTTCAGCTGCCTGATAAACGAGGCAAAATCAGAGTGTTTAAACATGCGAGGGAGGATTGATTTCGTGAAGTCGTTCATGTCCTATTGGAAGGGGAGATGTGAGTAGGGCAAGAGAAGAGGTCAGAAGTGAGAACGCGTGGTCGATCAAAGTGATGACGGGTTGATGAGAGATAGAGCAAGAAAGAAGTAGGAAGACCGACCTTTACGACAAAGCAACCACCGTTTGGACCGCATGATACTATGTGTGGGAATGACTGATCCCCAAGTATCCTGATTGCACCGGGTGTTGGAGCGAGACGAGCTGACGGGGGCAGGTGGAGCTGGGAGGGGAGGGGGAGGTGCGGACACTGGCTTGGATGTGTCGGATCAGAGGGGGAAGTGTGGGGTCAAAGGAACGATGCAAGTCTCAGGCGGAAACGCTCATACAGCAAGCTGAATTACACTAAAACCGATGCATGTGCCGGTGATGAGTCTCGGAAGGGAAGCCAGCAAAATCCCTCCCAAACGGAGACTGAGAAGACGAAATATGACGACTCGACCCACCATCTCCCATCCATGTACGTCGCTTCGTCTGGCCACCATCGTGTGGCATGGCAATAGAGGTTCATAAGAGTCAAGAGAGGGCTACTCCAGTTGTGTACAACAGTCATTCCGCGGGTCTATAGCTAGATCATGCACATACAGAAGGCAGGTAGTGGTGATAAGCCGAAGCGTCGAATAGTCCTTTACTACTTGAGCGGGGTCGGCTCTGAATCCGATTTTAACGGTAACTTCGTCGGCGCAGCTCCGCTTCTTCACTGAGTGGCTGTTCCCGTCGATTCGAACGTCTCAGTTGCTGATGCGGCCATTCCCCTTTCCAGAGGCTTATGGCACGGCAGTGGGTCAGTTTGTTAGAGTCCGTACGGTATGTTCGCGTAGTCTCGCTACACAGTTGCTTGCCGGCTTTGGTATTTTACTTTGTTTGTGATCCTCGCAAGCCACCGCTCTGCCACGCTGCGGAGTTTGTATTTTGAACCGCTCCGACGATGATGGATAGTGAACCCCTGGAACCCCTCCTACCAATTATCACAGCACTAGTGACACTTGTCAGTGAGTCTTGCCTCGAGCTAGTGACTGAAGATATGCCCTCCGATAAGGATCAAGCCAACTGGACTGAGGAAGAGAAAGAGGCCCTTGTTGCTTTCCTTGTTGACGAGAAAATCGCTGGCAAGATGGGCAAAGGGTCATTCAAGTCTGCCACTTGGAGTGCAGCTGCTGCCCACATAAACAAGAAATTCCCAAAACAAAAAGGTGCAATGAAGACCTCTGATATGTGCAGAGGGAAGCTCAGTAATGTGAGTATCCTGTTCCCTCCCCAGTGCCTGTGTAGCCTCATCAATCATTGTTGGTACAGCTCAAATCCATACTGAGGGATATCAACTTATGGTGAGGTTGTTCTGGAAAGCATTGGGATAATGAAAATGGGGCAAATATTATCTCTGAGAGTGAGGAAAGTGACTTCAAGGAGTGGTTAGCAGTACATGTCCATCATCTTGGGTCCATCGCTTGACATTGATAACATCCATCAACAGGGCTGACCCAGGAATGCTATGTGCCAGTTTAAAAACATTGGTTGGCCCCTGCTTATGGCGATGGAGTCACTGTTTCCAAATGACCAAGCCCATGGTATGTGCACATACCATCCTACAACTTCTGCAGCATTCATATCCAGCACCAGTGGTCCTGGCCTCTCCATAAACCCATCTAGCCATACCTCCAGTCACTGCAGAAATGGGTTTTTAATCAGGTCCGGAGATAGTTGGGTCAATGACAATAACCGTTGTATATCCTGAGGGTAGCTACTCCTAATAATATGTCTGGATATAGTGCCGAAGTGTTCTTGTTTCAGAGCATAATCTGGTCAGATTTGCATGCCTATCACCATGATGATTTTTACCTTCGCGACAATAATCAGATCAGATTCGAATGTGACTATGAGCTATGTACACCGAGTTAAATCGTATAAATGCAATTGATCCTCCCGCCTTCAGTCGTGTTTTTCAGGATAACCAGATCAGATTATATTCGATGAGTGCCTAGTACAATGCATGCTTCCAAAATGCCTACCCAGTGCCCCCAGCCGTGCAAAAAAATCGCCCATGTTTGCTTGCTCCCCTCCTTGGTGAACGGCAGGATATGATGCATTCGCAGAGGCTCACAGGTGGCGCCCCACTGCTGACACCTGGGTCCCAGTTGATGAGCCAGGAGGGAACTCATTGCGGTTGTCACATACCACAGACCCAGACACACATGACGCCCTCCAGCTCCTTGCACCTTCAACACCAAAGACTTCCGAGTGGTGGAGCGATACCTGGATCCCAGTCGTTGAGCCAGAATATTAATAGCATCGCATGTGGACATCACGTACCACAGATGAACATGGCGCCCTCAAACACCTCGCAGGGCACTTGCCTCCCTTCTGCGCCAGGCCTAGATGATCCATTTGGCCCTGGCCCTGCTCAGCGAAGAGACCACGGTGGACCATCGGTCAGTCACTACTAATCGTTGTTGTCAGTCGATCAACTCACCCTATCTGCCAAGCTCTTGTCACCCGAGTTCTCCTTTGATATGATGGATCTGACCGGTGCTGTCAATTTGCAGGGATCGTAGGACGAGGTATCCTATCCACACTGAGGAAACCAACCAAGCCAACATCTTGGCTTCACTCCTTACCATGGGGGTGTCAATGGTCGTGACGAAATGTCCTTCTTGTATGCTGGAAGACCTTCCCATAGTCAGTCGAATGGCAGAGGACGTAGTGAGATGCCAATGGAAGACTATCAGACTTTATATTCAGCATCCTGCTCTCAAACTGGATCTTACCAAGGAGACCAGCTTAGCTTGCATGCTACAGTTGCACAGCTCACAGCTCACATCAAACACCTCAGCGAGGCCAACACCAGCATGGAAGAACAGCTTACCAGCATCAGGGAGGCAACTGAATCTCTCGTTTTGCGCCTTGAAACTGTTGAGCAAATGCTTAGAGAACTGCAGGAGAAATGTGTGGATCAACAGAAGCATACTTCGTCGAGAACAAATTCAAATGACCATTCTGTTCTCAAGGTATGTTACGCTATCGTTCAGTATCGGAGTGCACACTCACCGGGCACCAGTCTATTATCCAGCTGCTCTTCTCTCACATGTGTGGAATCGAGTGTGAAGGGACGAAAAGAAACTGCGTCACAGCCCTTGCTGCTATCAAACCACTCGAGAACGACGAACCTTTCATATCAATGAGTGACAGCACATGTCTTTGGCACCCCAACTGGCTCGGCAACGTAGACGACAAACTGAATGACGTGTTCATTAAAGAAGTCGCTGAGTGTGTCTTTAATAATGAAAAGGTATCATCTGGTAGCACATGAATAATATGAGAATTGCAAGCGCTCACCTGACATGCAATAGAGCCAGAGGGAACAGCTCCAATTAAAAACCATACCCAACAAGTCTTTCGACCTCCAAATAATGAAAGATTGCGTGAAAACATACTTCCGCCTCCAACTTAACCCCACCAGTACCAACGTTAGCACCGAAGTCGACAATGCACACTTGAGTTGCACGAAAGGTATCATTGCCAAGCTCTGGTGACATCGTTGTTAGGGAGATTTCTATGGTCTGGTGTGTGGCCATGAGTGGAAGACACATGAATGGTAATTAGCCACACGTACCACAGGGCCTTGGGAGTTTGGCTCGAAAGAGAGCATAACGTTTTGGACACTGGTTGGGACATGAAGTCGAAGGATGTGTGGCCTACATTTGATGACTGTCAGGGGACCAACAAACTCGGTTTCGTCGGCTTGTGAGGTTGGAACCACCTGGTTAGCATCAATATGGAACTTTTGGAGGTGAGTAGATAGGCTGGAGGACTTGAGTACGACATACCTTGGGTTGGTTCATGGTGTACATGGCAAACCGGTGAACTTGGAGACCAAGGAAAATTTTCGCAAAGTCCATTATTTTTTCTGAGGGGTGCAAGGGTGGCAAGAGCCACTCTTCCAATGGTATTATAGTTGGACTATGGCCAATGGAGTCAAGCATAGTCAGGGTGGGGAAATGCACATGTGAGAGGTCAGGCTATTGGTGTATTGCCTATATTCGGATCTTGCCTATGTCGGATTGTTTGGATATGTTACTCAAAAATCGTTGAGTCGGACTTTACTCAGACTAATAGCTATATCTTACAAAAAAAAATCAAGGTCGGATTATCTACATTTGGAGAATCCAGTTATGCCCCCTGCTAAAATCTCGTTTCCACAGTGAGTGATCCAGTGATGACCCCATCCATGTCCTCCACCACTTTACAGTTCATTACTCCTCAGGTTGGAAGCTCTGCTGGTATCATTGAAGATGATGTGATTGATCAAATGTCTGTCGACAAGGTAGCTCCTGCTAACAGAATGAACGTGCAGTCCCAGATATTTTCACACAATTTAATCCACCCATGCCAACTCTCGCTTCCACTATGATGTTACTTAGCTCATATCCCCCCTCAACTACCAGCTCTATGCCATCAAGTAGGAAGCATACACATGCAGATGCCAACCCTGCTTCACCCTCTGCTGAAATTCCATCAGCGCAAGCTGCACTCCAGTTGCTCTCTATCAAGGATGATGCAGAACGCTCTTCAAAGAAGTCGAAGAAGAGCAAAGAAATGTCCACACCCACTTTACTTGTTGGTGTACAGGGTTCCCTTTCATACCTTGAGTCTGTTATCAGTTCATCATCTGCAGTTGCTGCACAGCAAAGGCATACTGAGCATATGCATTCCACTGTGGAGATGCTCACATGGCGAGATGACGACCTTCCCCTGTTAGCTAAGACGGCCCTGATGGAAGCGTTCCATATGGATGGGGGGGCGATCGATTTATACCTCATGTTGGATGATAAAACCCTTCGTAGAAACTGGATTCAGACTTGTCTTCATAACCAGAAACTCATTCCAGATGACCTTGTGTTGTAGTACCTCCATCATGTTTGTATCCCTGCTTGCAATTTATCTGACCCGGTGTTTTGTTATGCAAAGAATGATCCAGAGATATTCATTTAGAAAGTGAGAAAAGTGTACATAAAACAATCTCTACGATCAAGTTTGCCCTCACTTCCGCAGATACTCCTGGTAGTCATGCCACATTGCCTCAGCAACAGAATCATGCAATGCCCTGGCTGATAATTCTTGAGGGTCATCGTCTCCCTCATCATCCCCTGATAGCATGCTTTCTTCTTGCTCGATGTCACCAACTTCCCCAGTACCCCCATCACCTCCACTATCCCCCTCCAGCATTTCTCCATCAGCATCTGGATCCTGTTCATGCGACATAATTAAATTGTGGATAACGCATAGGGCAACAGGAATGAGTGCCTGGATCTCGATAGGATATTCTGGAGGGAGAAGAAGAATTCGGAAATGTTGCCTGATGACACCAAAGATTTGTTCAACAACATTCCGTGCAGATGAGTGACACAAATTGAAAAGCTCTTCCTTGTTTGCAGGCCTGTAAAACGGGAAGTAAATGGATATCAATCATGCAGTAAATGCATACCTTAATGATGCTTGTCACCACTCTGCCAGGTGATAGCATGTGTGGTAGTAAGGTACAAGGACTCCTTCTGACAATGGGAAACCAGCATCGCCAAGGAGATACTTTCCTTGGGGAATATCGAGGCTTGATGCGCATGCTTCCTGGAAAATTCGTGCATCTGTAGCTGAACCCTCCCAGCCAGTCAATACATAAGTGAAATTCATGCCAAAATCACAGGCGAACATGCAATTCTGGGACATGGTGCCCTTTCGGTTGTGGTATGCAGTGTGGTCATGAAGTGGCGGGGAAGTGGGAATATGACTGCCATTGATGGCACCGATTGCATCCTTGAAGTACGGCCAGAACCTATGACTCCACATGATTTTTGGGTAGACAGTAGTAGTTGAAGAAGCGAATGGGAGTGATATGTGCTTCGAATAGAAGGGTTCAGAAGCAAAGATTGTAACCATTTTGTGGAAGTATCTAAGTACAGATGCTGTTAGAAATGGGCGCAGAAAAGCGAATCAAAATGTACCTCAAGATTGTATCATTGGATCTCTGAAAACATTCTCCAACATGTCTGATTGGTAGGCCAGTGACACATGTATACAAAAAAATTGCAAGCTGTTCTTCAAGAGAGGTGTGCTTTGAGGCTTGATAGCCATGGTTGTGGAGTTCGAGAGTAATTTCTTTGAACGTGTGTACACTCATACCTAACTCGCAATGTATATGGTCTGGGTGACCAAGGATCAGTTCAACCAACCAAGCCTCTCCAGAAAGCGCAGATGTGTGGTATGGCCGTATATTCTTAGGGATCTCTCCAGAGAGGAAATCGACCATTAGTTTGGTAAGAATCTGGACAATGACAAGGACCTTCTCTCATATGAGCTCTCACAATTGATGTGCTTCTTCATCGTCCATGGCTGTGTGCTGAGCATTGATCAGCGATATGAGCACAATATGAGCATTGCAGCTGGCAGTCAACTTTCAATTTCTGACCATTCTTACTAATCACCCAATATATCTCTGTAGAATTGTCAAAGAGTGTAGTGAGACTACACGAGCATACCGTACAGACTCTTAATCAGAGGGCATATCTTCAGTCACTAGCTCGAGGCAAGACTCACCAACGAGCATCACTAGTGCTGTGATAATCGGTAGGAGGGGTTCCAGGGGTTCACTATCCATCATCATCAGAGTGGTTCAAAATACAAACTCCGCAGCATGGCAGAGCAGTGGCTTGCGAGGATCACAAACAAAGTAAAATACCAAAGCCGGCAAGCAACTGTGTAGCGAGACTATGTGAACATACTGTACAGACTCTTAGGTGTCTACCTGCATAAATGGATATTCATGATATTTCAGCAAGTAAGATTCAAGATGGCATATGCATTTATCACCCAAAATTTTGAAGTGGGCGACAAGAGATGTATCTTTGGGTGAGCTATGATCCAAATGGTCCCTTGTAACTACTGACAAGTTGTAACAGTTCACGATTGTAAACAACCGATAACACCTCGGAATTTAGTTACTGCTTTCCTTTCCTTTCTCTTTCTTTATGTCACCCTCTTTTAGCTACTTGTTTGTCTCCCACTGCACTCTGGATGTATACAAACCATAGATACTGATGTATGCTCCCCCAGTCTACCTCGAACAGAGACCTTTGGCCAGTTCTTCCTGAGTGACTGTAAGAAATACTCCAATGAGGATGGACTCCCTCTGTGTGACTTAAACAAAGTTGCTTTCATCACATATTTTGAACTGCTCATAATCTCTCTTCTCCTACTCTCCTCACCTGCCTTTGATCTTGATGTTGCTCACTCACTGTTGGTCTGGCCAACTGGTATGTAGCAGCAACTGTCATACTCATGTCTTCTCCCTTTAACCCAAAAGCAATAAACAAAGAAATCTGATGCCATTTCTGGGCTATCAAGCCAGAACAGGTCAGTATGATCCAGTTCAGAGGAGTTACTCAGGGTGCTGATTATGATTATCAGACCATGCCCAACAAAATGACTTCTCCATTAGCTCACAGGTCTTCAGGACTTGTTAGGACACCAGGCAATGCCCAAGGCTGCATTGACAATGCAAGTGATGTGCCAAGCATAGCCATTGCACAGCTGGTCCATGAGCTTGGGAGCATGCTGCAAAGCCATGCTCCAGACCCCCTAGCAATGACTGGAGTGGATAGAATAGTGCATGCAGAGGATGATGGTTTTATGAAGCCATGTTCACCTGCTTGTAGTAATGTTTTGCTAGTCCTGATGTCTGTCTTGTTAGACCAGAATAGGTGGCCTGCCTGGATGTGCAATGAGTCTGAAGTTATTACTAAAAATGAAGATAAACCTAGCCCTAAGGTTTTGTGGTCAGATCTTGTTGAGAATGATGAAGAATTAAGGAAAGTTGTACTGCAGTGGTTTGGGAATCCAGTGGTCATGGACAAGAATGACCAGCCTGAAATTATGAAACATGGTCAAACTGTTTCAGATGCAAGTGTACTGAGATTCACTGCAGAGGTGAAAGGAAAATGGAAAGTGCCTGCCCACAGTGAAACTTCAGAAGAACATCCTGTAGATGTTAATATTCAACATTCCATCTTGGAACAAGAAGAACAAGATGAGAATACCAGAAACATGATCATGAAGCTGAAGGAGGCCAGCCTGGTCAAGCAGCTCAATAGTGCCAAGGCTTTGATCTGTGAACAGCAAGCAATCATTGCATGAAACATGAGTCCATAAATCTGGGACCATCAGGACTCAGCATCAAGCAGAAGGAATGTGTGAACCAGACAGATGAGAATATTGGCTCGACCGAACCAAATAACACAAATGCTACAAAGTACTATTCTACCAGTAGCATGAAACCTGTTAAATGATCAGACTTGCCAGAGACTATAATCGATGGAAAGGCCCACTGCAGGGACAAGACCCTGGCAAATAAGGTAACCTCCAACACTTGAGCCTCATCCATATTCCTGCATGAGAGTACTGTGCTGTGTGCAATGTGTGGAGATCCTGGTGATGATGACAGCTTGTCAAGCTCAGACAGCATGGCTAAAGGACATAAGAAACCTACAGGAAACTATAATCAGCAAGCAATCACCCTGAGTGATCCATCTGACTTGTCCTCAACAAATGACAGTGACTCCTCATTGGAGGGAGACTCCTCATTCAGCTCAGATTTCTTCAAGGAAGAACCATTGACTGTTGGTATCAACAACTCAGACAGAGAAAAGGCATGGAAACACAAGAAGAAGCATCACTACCATGCAAAACTGAATAAGTTGAAGTATCAGAAAGCATTTTTGAAGGAAGACCCACTGTTCACTTACCAAGGCAAAGTACAAGTGGGACTCTTTAAGAAATGGTGTCATGAGCTGCACAACTGGGTAAAACATGCACAACTAGACCATAAAAAGAGTATTAGGCTAGCAGGGAAATACCTGAGCAGATGCACTTACCAATTCTATGAACAAGACATACTTGACTTGAAGAAAAAATATAACCTCACAATCTTCTTTGAGGACTTGTTTGATTATATATTCCCTGCAGACTTCCAAATGCAGCAGCACAATAAGTTTGATGCATGCTGTCAAGAAGGATGCTCAGTCCTAGACTTTTTGAGAAAATTACAGGAAATAGCAGATGCTGTGGGTGACATTAGTGAATGGGAAGTAGTTCTTGGATTTTGGAGACAATGCCAACCTTGCTTGAGAGCAGAACTTACCAAGAGTGGATATGATGCAACTACAGTCTCTATTGTGACTCTAGAATCTGAATGTGTAAGGTATGAGAAAGCCAAGTGCATTATCAATGAGGACAGAAATTGCAAGTCCCCATGTGACCAAAGATACACACACAGGCAAAGCATGGATTGCCTTAGTGCAGCTGCTGTAAAGACCAACAGCACAACAGATGCAGGGAATGCAATCCATAACAAGGACAAAATCACATGTCAGCACTCAAAGGATCAGAACCCTGATAAGGAGAGAAAGAGGCGCCTTCATGCAGAAGGTAAGTGCTTCAACTGCAAAGGCACAGACCATCTGGAATGGAATTGCCCCAAGCATTGGCAGACCAGGGACAAGCAGAAAGGACCGCATGTCTGCCTTAACACTGTTAACATGTCCCCCACTGAAGCTCGCCTCACAGCCATTGAAGAAGGGGCTGAACTTGGCCTATTCACACTAGGAATTACTCACTCAGAAATGCCTGAACTCCTCCAGCTGAAATGAGAGACCCTGAAGGTATGTATACTAGCTATGCTGTACAATGCTGTCCCTTTAACTCTCGACCAGGAGATTGACCCAGACAATTCCCCTTACCAGTGAAACCATTTTACCTTGGAAGACTACAGTGGCTTGGACACATACTTACTGATGGACCAATACACCTTCAACAATCACATTCTCTACTATGAGAATCTCACCAATCCAGATTTTAATGTTGTCCATTGGCTCCACCTGAAGAAAACTGAGTGCTACAAAGAACTAGTCTTTGACAAGTGCAAAATGAGATGGCATGGGCCCTCTCCCACAATCCCAAATTGCCTTAAGCCCATCAGCACTGAAACCTTGGAGTGCAGAGCAGCTCGAATGCACTCCCCTGAGGGGGGTCACAAAAATGAAACCTACATGCATCAAAGGCACCACTTGCCTCCTACCCAAGCCCATCATTGTCATAGTCTGCATCAATGTCAAGCCCTGTCAAGCCTTGCTTGATTCCAGTTCATTGTCCAACTTTATCTCTACCACACTCATAGATCAATTGCAACTACCCCTTGATCTACTTGAAAAACCCCTGAACCTCCAGCTCACAGTCTCAGGATCATGCAGAAAGGTCAAAGCAACCACAACACCCTGGATCTTGTACCAGGATATTCATGAGAAGCATGTACTGGATGTTGCAAACCTTGACTCATATGACCTTCTCTTAGGTATGCCATTCCTATTTCAACACCAAGTGCTACTTGGGTTTAACCCATCTCAGATCACTGTTCACAGCAATAACTCACTGCCAATCTGAGGACCACAAACAAGTGTACTCGAGTCACATGCAGCTGAGCTACTGACAGATGAAAAGGAATGGTGCCAAGAGGAACTAAGAGCATATGCAAGGGATATATGCAAAGAAGCCATCAAAACCCCCCTTCCCCCTCTCCATGATATTAACCATGTTATTCCATTGATTGACAAAAATAAAGTATATTCATGGCAACCATCTCATTGCCCTGAACCTCTTAAGCCCCTTTGGTGCTTGAAGTGTGATGATTATATTTGAACCAGATGTTGGGAATTCAGTAGTGGTACCAATGCCATCCCAATGCTAATGTTGAAGAAAGCTACTAAGGATGGGTCACTAAGACTATGAACAGTAATAGATATGAGGGAACAAAATGTGAATACCAGGAAACTAGGATCCCCACTGCCAGACATGGAGGCAATCCTCCACAATGTTGTGTCTCATGCCTACAGGTCCCTGCTCAATGGCAAGGATGCCTATGAGCAGATCTGCATAACTCCTGAGGATGTTCCCAAAACACTATTTACAACACCCGATGGGACCATGATCAGTCATGTAATGCAGACTGGCAACTGCAATGCAGGCACAACTTATCAGTCATTAATGAACCACATATTTGTGCCATACATAGGAATCTTCATGGATGTCTACCTAGATGACATAGTGATCTACTCTGACTCACTTGAAGAACATGTAAAGCATGTTAAAATTGTCATTGACACTCTGCAAAGACACAAATTCTACCTAAGTGAACACAAAATGCAGTTTTTTATGGATGAATTATGAATCCTGGGACATGTGATCGATGCAGATGGTATTAGAATGGACCCTGACAAAGTAGATAAAATCATTAATTGGAAAACACCCACTAACAAAGACCTACTTGCAGGCTTCATTGGAGCAGTTGGGTATCTTGCACCTGGATGCAAAGATGTTCACATACCCCTCAGGCGCCTGCACAAGACAGCAGCAGCCAACACTCCTTGGTGCTGGTCATTCACAGAACAAAGGGCATTTGATTTAATAAAGGAGTTAGTACATACACATTGCAAGATACAATGAACAATGCTAGACTACTCACCTGGACATGTCCCAATAAACTTGTCTTGTGATGCATGCCTGTCAGGTGGAAGCAGTGTGAACAGGAACTATTAGCTATAGTTGAGTCATTGAAAAGATTCCAACACTTACTGCAAGGCACAAAATTCCACATATTCACAGACCATAAAGGACTTGAATGGATCCAGACACAATGAAAGCTGTCCCCATGGCAGGCTAGGTGGCTTGAAACATTGGGTGACTTTGATTTTGACATCATACATATACCAGGCAAGATGAACATCATCGCTGACACACTGAGCCATATTTACTCAGATGAACCTAAGGGGACAGTATGATCAGCCTCAGAATATGTCAGTGCTGAAGAGGAGCACACACCTTCAACACTGCTACTGAACTTGATTACCACCCTGCTGTACACAGGCTCACCCATCTTCCTGGGAGCAACAAGGCATCAGTCTAGCACATGGGAAGTGTTCCCTAATGCGAAGTGAGTGATCCTGAAGTTACCAGGTGACCCAACATGATCACTGGAGGGTGGGAGTATGCCAAAGCCTGATGCATCATCTGATGTGCCAACAATACCCAAGACACCTGCTGAGACAAAAATACTTATGACAGGTGTTGACAACTGCCTGGACAATGACATCATGGCTGACACACCTGGTGAACAGGAACCAACCTCATTGCCTGAATTAGTCACCATGGCAGAGTCAGACTTAGACATATGCAAGGACATATGCCATCAATACCATAAGGCCAAATTCTTTATTGACATCATTAAAAACCCTAAGAACTACAAAAATTTTGAAGTAGACAATGGTCTGATTTACCTGAAAGACAAAGGACAGTGAATTCTTTGTATTCCTGACATAAACTTGGGTTCCCACCACTTACACAAGATCTTGATCTTGCATGCACATTCAATCTTAGCACACCTAGGCCCTGGGAAAACTACCAACTACCTACATGACAATGTATGGTGGAAGGGGATCGATTCAGATGTAGATGAATTCTGCAAATCCTGTACACTATGTCAGACCTCTAAGCCCAGTAATCATTCCAGCTACAGACTATTGGAAATGCTTGATGTCCCCACATACCCCTGGGAAACCATTGGAATTGACTTCATCAACTCCTTGCCAGAATCACATACACTTAATGGAACCTTTGGCATGACACTTGTCATAATTGATTACCTCACTGTCATGGTACACCTTGTCCCTATGAAACAGACTTACCATGCCAAAGACATTGCCAAGGTAATATTTGATAGAGTATACAAGCATCATGGAATGCCATGGAATATAATTAGTGACAGAGACTCGCTATTCACAAGCACTTTCTGGAATAAACTAAATGAACTAATGAGAACTGAGCTAAGAATGTCATCAAGCTTTCACCCACAGACAGACAGAATCACTGAGCAGGCCAACCGCACCTTTACTCAGATGCTATGCTCATGCATATCCCTGAACCAGAAGGACTGGGCCTTGAAACTACCAGCAATTGAATTTGCAATGAACTCGGCTTGGTCAGAAACTACTGGGTTTACTCCATTTATGCTAAACTATGGGTGGTCACCAAGATCCATGATCTGGGAAACCAACTCAGAATTCCTGGGTGTAAGAGTATTTGCCCAATGCATGAAAAATGCCATTATGCAGGCCCATGACTCAATTATTGCTGCATGCATAAAGCAAACTACTATGGCAAACCAAAAAACATAGAGATGCACCATTTGTAAAAGGCAACTTAGTATACCTCTCTACAGCCAATCTAGCATTACCTAAAGGGCACACTTGAAAACTTGCACCTAAGTTTATTGGCCCCTATAAAATTCTGGATGACTACAAGAACAACACATTCCTACTCAATTTGCCAAATGACCTCAAACAGCACAGCATTCACCCTGCTTTCCATGCCAGCCTATTACATCTACACATCCCTAATGATGATTGATGCTTCCCTGGGCAACAACTTCCCCAAATCATCAGCCTTGGAAAGGTTGAAAACCTTTCAGTCAAACAGATCATGGATCACCATGGAAAGGGGAGGGACTCCCTATTCCAGGTTGAATACTCCAGTGGTGACAAGGTTTGGCTTCCTCTCCATGAGGTCTTGCACCTCGAAGCTTTCACTCAGTAACTAGAAGTGCTAAATGTCTCTAGTGCTGACAATCTTGCACCCAGGAACTGGAGTGACCACACTCTGCAGGAACTGCCTGTGCTAGCTATATCTGCACTTGACCATGCTGCCTGTCATGAAGCACTGGACATCATTGACAGCATCACTATGAATGACAGCTGGGCAACTCCACCAGCTCCATCCACTGATTACTCCTTGGCCTCAAGGACCACCCCCAGGAGGAGCCCAAGAACATTTAAAAAGCAAACTACAAGTACCCAGTCAACCAGCACCCCATGATCAAACATGCACTTCATGCTGCTTGAACTAGAATGTTTCTGTATCACTGCTACAGCCATCCACAATGGCTTGTTCAACATCAAATGAGATGTCATTCCACCCAGTTATGTTAACATCTGTGTCCTTCATGCAGTCAATCCTGATCCATATCTACAATACCCCCTTCCTCCTGCATTCAGGCAAGCTCAAATGGCAAAGCCCAGAAGGAACTCTACTTGATGACCCCATGTAGTCCATTTAGTCACAACATATAGGTAGCCTGCATGCCAAAATGCCAACACTTATATAAACCCTGCAATGGGCCTGTCTAAATAGATTAGCCATGACACATGGACAGGCCTGAGGGCCTATAGTGAGAGCAACATATGTATGGGCCCATAAGCACAATTCCACAACATACAGGAGGACCTGTGGAGGGTAAGGATGCTGCAACATATAGACAGGCCATGACCAAGTAAGTATGCTGAGCTACTGTAAGACAAGGATGGGCCCATCCATGGTAGGGTGTGCCCCAGTCACAATATCAGGACAGGCCTGCCTATTGTATCATGAAGAAGGTCGCAACATATGGATGGGCCTGCCCATCATATGCTTTATAGGGTCACAACATAAAGAGGGGCCCCCCTATGATAGATTACAGAGTTGGCAACATATGGAAGGGCCCATCTTTGGGATAATATACCCCTGTCACAACATATAGACAGGCCTGTCCATAGCAAGATGTACACCTGTCACAACATAAGGATGGGCCCATCAGTAATATCATTGACAGCATCACAACACATAGATGGGCCCATCTAGTAAGATGCATCCCTGCCACAACATAAAGACAGGCCTGTCAGTAATGTCATTTATGGCATCACAACATATGGATGGGCCCTTCTGTAATACCATTTATACCATCACAACACATGGGTGGGCCTATCCATAGTAGGATGTACCTGTTGCAACATAAAGACAGGCCCTTCAATATATATCATTTGCAGGGTCACAACACATGGACAGGCCCATCTAGTAAGATGCACCCACATCACAACATAAAGATGGGCCTTTCAGCAATATCAATTATATGGTCACAACACATGGGTGGGCCTGTCAATAGCAACATGTATGCCTGTTGCAACATAAAGATGGGCCTGTTAGTAATATCAATCACACAGTCATAACACATGGACAGGCCCATCAATAGCAACATGTATGCCTGTTGCAACACAAAGATGGGCCCATCAGTAATATCATTTACAGTGTCACAACACATAGATGGGCCCATCTAGTAAGATGCACCCCTGTCACAACATAAAGATGGGCCCATCAATTATATCATTTATAGCATCACAACATATGGAAGGGCCCTTCAGCAGTATCATTTATGTGGTCACAACATAAGGACAGGCCCTTCAGCAGTATTATTTATATGGTCATAATGTATGGACAGGCCCTTCAGTAATATCTTTTATATTGCTGGACACTCTCAGCCCAAAAAGAAGGGTAAGGGAATGCAGAATCTCATATTCTACTGACTTAATGCAATGGCAGGCCAATGTATGGAACTGCCTTCATCTTCTGAGGGAACCACTGTGGGAGAGCATAAAGGCTTCCCCACAGGCATGGCAGACAGACAAGTCATATTTCCACAATAATGCTGAGTTGAAAGGTGCCATCAACCTGTCACCTGCATGGTTTCAACAGGGTCATGGGGTGGGTGATCATTTCTTTCCTTGTGAATAAAGTGCTCATCTGTCTTGAATTCCCAAAATGGCTTCCTGGAAGCCTCATGGCTGCTCAAATCCAGGATGGAAAACACTTCTACAAGGGAATGGGTTGACCAAATGTCCAACACCAATGTCCTGTTATCTTCAATCCTGCATGTCATCCATCCATCCATCCATGCAGATGGCAGGGAAGTGTTGATCTACCTTGGCAAACAGGCAGGACAGCAGGCAGATTCAGATATGAGCTCCATACTGCTGATATGGAGCTCCATGTATAGCAGTATGTCTGTGATGGTGAATCAGGCAACTTGTTACCACAGGGATATCAATGGATGGGATCCATGGTATGACATGCTGGTAACCATGGGCAACTACCTGCCCTTGGACTTTGCCATTCCAACGTTGAATCTGTGGTTGTACTACAACCCAGGGATGATCATTGCATTTTCAGGTTCAGCATTGGAGCATGGGGTGGGAGCTGTAGATGGTGACAGAGCATGCCTGGCATACTAAATGCATGCCAATGTACATCAGTCAGTGCATGTTCCCATGTGTCAATCACTGTGGATGGACAACCTACTATCCAGACCAGTTGCAACTAGAGAACTGTTGATTTGAAGCTGCAAAATTTAATGTAAGATTTAGTAGGTGATGCAGATCTTGTATTTTATTAGGATATGCCTCAATATGGCCATCAAGACAGTCTGTGATTGGTGCCTCAGGCAATGACCATAAGCCCTGGGCCATCATCAACTATTTTCAGTGACAAGAATAAGTGGCATACCTTAAAAAAATCCCAGGCTGCAGAAAACAACCCCTTGCCTTGCAATCTTTGGGAATCTACTGTGTATTCCTTGGAACAATATAGCCACCAAGTGAATGCAAAGCTGGAATTGGGATCAGCTGCATGGGGGGTCCAATGCAGGATGATGGCACTGATATTGTCAATTATGCAAAATGCACTAAGGAGAATTAGCTGCATTTGATTGTGGAAGCTAACCTCATCATCTTGGTGTCTGAGGTATGCATGGTAGCATGCTGGGAGGGGAGGAGTATAACTGGCATGCAACATTGTCACCAGAATCAAGCTATTAAGCTGATTCTGAAGGAATTATGTATCAGTCCCACATTGTGAAAAATTGATGTAAAACCTACCAAGTCCATTGCTAGGTTTGCAAACCAATGTGCAGGCCATCCCATGATATCAGTAGTCTGCTTCAGATGTACAGAGGCCACCTTGATCTGGCATGCCAAGTAGAGGATACCCATCTCTACCACAGACTGGCAAGATGGGTGTGATTGGCTGGCAATGAATGGCTTGGGACAATTGTCAAAGGCAGAACATGGATAACAAATGACTTCCATCAAATCAAGCATATTGACAAGTCAAAGGCCCTGAGAGGCTGCACCATACTGGTCCCTTGCAGCTGTGCCCAATTCTCTTGCAATGGCATTCACAGCCTGCACAAGGTGCCTTTCAAGGGTGGGATCAAACAGCATGTTGCTGGGAGTAGTGTGTCCACAATAGTGAGATACTGTGGCATGTAAGGTGTGCAGGACTAAAATTATCAATGTCAAAGGTGTATCAGATTAAGCTCATGCCCATACCTTGATCACAACACAGAAGGTGCCAATCCCCATTGTTCCATTTGAAGAGATTGCTGTGTGGATGGAAGTTCACCTACATAATCAATGGATATCACTGATCACATGAATGGAACCAAATAAATGCTCACCATTGCATATTTCTTTGAAAAGATCCCTCATCTCTGATCATTTGGGCATGCCAAAAGTCAAATGGATTGCACCATTGTTCTCATCTGCTTCCAAGTCAAAAGATTCAACAGGTACATTTGAAACAAGTGGGGGAGGCATTGGTTCCCTCATATCCTGCAATTGAGAAAGCAGGTTAGTTGGAGAATCAGGTCAAGGAGATCAGTCCCTCAGAATTGATGATTCATGGGTGATGGGCAGAGGAGATGGTTCCCACACATTCTGCAAGTCTGCCAGAAAATTGACCTGCATAGTAACATCTTGTGCAGATGTTGAAGACCTGTCCATCCTGTTGAATTTCTCATGTGTGACTGGCAGTGCCAATGGTTCTTGCACATTCAGCAATTGCTTGAGTAGATCCATGTTCATACCATCTGCTGGGGGAGCAGTTGGTTCCCATTCATTCAGGAACCGATTCATCAAGTTGTTGTGTAGATCTATTACTAGAAAATTAGTTTGTTCATTAGCTTGAAGGGCAATCATGCTGACTCACAAGCCATGATTCTGCCCTCTGCCAGAGCAGTTGGCTCCCTTTCCTGCAGGAACTGATCCAGCAAGCTTTTGCATGAATCTATAGCAAAAGAGTGTTTGTTTTTTTAGCTTGGAGAGAAATCATGTTCACTCACCAGCTGTGATATCCATGTTTGACCCTGCCATATCCACCCTTCCACTTGAGACAATTGGTGGAGGGGTTGGCTCTTGCAACTCACACAGTTGTACTAGTGTCTCCTCCAGATTTTTGGACTGCTTCATGTGGGAGCTAGATTGCCTTGGCTTGATTGGTCTTACATTAGCTGTGGATGGCTTAGGTCACTGGATCCAACAATGAAGACAACCTCACCTTGACAATGGAAACAAACTTGGTGGGACTGTTCAACAGACATATTCAACAATGATGGGTTCACTGATAGGTCAATGATCAATCAAGATTTAAACTTGTAGGAAAAATGGCAAGAATATCATTCACACCACAGGAAGCAAGGTTGGACAATGGTGGATGGAGCCAAATTTTGGGTAATAGCAATACATGGGAGATGAGCAGCAATATCTCCCTACATAGATAGCTACCAGTCACTTCCACATGGCCAATACATAGACCTGTCCCACTCAGCTCTCTGCTCAATTGTCCTGCTCAACCATCCTGCTTAACTATCCCTCTCTCTGATATCAAAGATGCCTCTCACAACCACCATGGTGTCATGAGCTACTGTACATGCCATGCACTTGTATTCTAATGTGTCACACTAGGCTAAGCCCTCTATAGACCATACATGAGTTCCAAAAAAGGTTTCCACTCTGACTGTTTGAGGGATTCAACAACCACTTCTGCTTCTGATTGCTGCCTGTTTGCTTGCATGATCTCTTTGCATCAGGAGATGGAACATCTGCATCTGGCCTTGCAGGGGCCTTTCTGACACAAGGTGACTTCCAGGTGCTCCCAGGGATGCCCTGTTTCACATTCATGGATGTTGCATTGGCAGTCACAGATCCATTATGGTTGGACTTGGATGAGTATTTGGCCCCAGGTTGATGTTGATTCATGTCTGGCTCACTCAATTCTGACAGAGCCTGCTTAATATACAGCACAAACTTGTTAGCCATAACAGCTGATTCAACATGACCAAACTTGCCTGGTGTGTGCATTTCAGGGCAGATTTCAGCTTTCCACCTTTTTTTCTGCTTGTTGACCCCTCCTCAGTTGGGTGGTCAGTGAAAGGAATGCTCTCCAATCCATCTTCATCTGTGTATTCTGAGTGGTCCTGTAGTTCAGTTGTGTACTTGTTCCCTGAGTGCAGCTCAGGGTTTGCTGCAAATACAAGTTACAGCAGGAAGCTCACTATTCAGGGACATTGCTGTGTTCTTTGAATTGGATAGGCTGGGCAAATAAGTGTCTTCATCAGCTTCATCATCAGAATCATGGCCATTGCTTTCCCACCCATTATAGTCAGTTAGTGCTTTATTTTGCAGATGATGCACTGGGGGCTTTGCATGGGCTGGAGGTGCAGAGAGCCACTCACTATGGGAACCATCAACTGGTGGGGGATTTGAGTGGGAACAAGAAGGGAATGGTGTCTTTGCATGGTTTTGCCTCCTGCCAGATACCTGAAGACCAGAATCACATTAGTGCTGATCTATCATGCATGAAAATCACACATGGCACACCTTTTTAGTGGAGGGACCATCTGTTCCAACATCACTCACCTCAGCCTTGCTGTGATCATCCAAACTGTCATCCACACTGCCATTGTGAGTCAAAGTGTGGTTCAGTGGTGAAAACCAACCAAAACCAACACAAAAGACAAAAAGAGCAAGTGGTGGTGTGCCTATGCAGTACCTAGATGGTAGAACCTGTTCTTTGGGAGGGTTTTTGTGAGCTGCAACACTCAAAGACAAGTGCTGAGGGTTGGGGGTGCTCCTGATGAAGAAGGAGCAGGAATGTGAGAGAATGTGATAGGGTAGACTGCTGTCAGCCTACAGAAGGATGGATGATGACTTAATTCAATGTCCTAAGCTGCACTGAGCTCAGGGAGGGCTTGGAGTGAAGTATATTGATGATAGACAAGGATAAGTGAAGTAGATGATAGTTAGACCCTTAATAAAGTCTCAACTATTGAAGCTGCTGAATGAATTACTGAGTGATGATAAAATGCAAGCAAGAGGGGCTCTCTGACATCTTCTTCTCTGCTATCTAAGTACAGTGATTTATATACAGTACAGGGGTGTTGCCCTTGGAAAACAAGGTGCAAACACTTGGTAAGTGATTGGTAACTGATGAGTAAGGAATGTAAGCAATGGGTAATCATCTTGGAAAGCATTTGTAAGCATTGGTAAGGATTAGCAAGCCAAAAAGCAAAGAATCAGTAAGCAAAGTCAAAAGATTGGTAAGTATTGGCAATAGGTGAGTCAAAGACAGTCAGAATGTCAAAGTATGAGTCAAGTAATGTCAGGAACTGGGAAAGTGCACTGGAATCACATTAGGGGGAGGCTGTGCATGTCACATCTCAAAAGAGATCACTTCTAGGCCAAGGTGGGATGACAGAGAGGCAGTGCTGATCTGATGCTGATATAGTACATCCAAAAGTGGACAGGGTGAGTCAGATGTCAACAGGGGTCAAGCTTTGGGGGTCTGTGGGGTGACAGGAGCATAGGGGATCACAACTTTCCCCCCCAAACCATCCTCTCAGGGAAGCAAATAAAAACTTCATGAATGAGGCTCTGTTGGAAGAGAGGATGAAGGGGGAGTGTCTTCTGCTGTATCTTGCAACAAGGAGGCAAGATGTGCATCATACTCATCATGGATGCAATCAGGGAGAGTGGAGAACAGTAGATTATACTGTAGCTGTTGCAATCTTGGAGGAATGATGGACAAGACTGGTATGAAGACATTGCAGGGAGCAGGGAGGAAGGATCCATATGCTTCTTGGACTGGAGAGACTGAAATGACCACATAAGACCTTTCCAAGCAAATGACAGACCTGAGGTGACCAAAGAACATCCTCCTAGAGGTCATACTGACAAAAAGAACATGCTGTCCAAGCTGGATGGGCTGAGAGGGCACAGACGAGGGTGGGATGTACCAGGATGCTTCAGGACAGAAGCTGGTAGGAACTCCTGGTAGATATATGTAGCCATGGTCCCTAGCAAAGGGGACAAGCAAAATGATTGATGTAGAGGCAGCCATATCAGAAGAATTTAGCAAGATGAGCATCTTTTGGAGGGAGTGCTGTAGAAATGTGTGGAGTGCACAAATCCTTTCCAATTTTGGAAGGTAAGATTGTGTGGCTGAGCACTACAAGCAAGTGTGGGAATGGTCTTGGTATCTGCAGAAATGGCAGAGATATGTCAAAAACCAGAATGCTGTACATGGGTGCTTAAGAATTTTAGCCAGCACTTAATTCACTCCCTTTCTTTTTCTCTGGCACTGATGACTTGTTCTTGTGCAAGGGATGACTGCTGACATTCCTGGCTGTCCTTCACATGAGGGCTATGGTCTTCATCTCCATTCATCAGCTGTATCCATGTCCACCTCACCAAACACCTTTGGTGTGACACCATCTGCACTATCATCCACACTATCATCTCTTCCTGCACTTTGCCCTTGCCCTTGACATTTTTCCCTCCAGGATTCTTTTTGCATTTGGGGGCAGGTGTCTTTTGGTATTTCTGCTGCCTCACAACCTGGAGGAGTGCCAAAGCTCTATCCACTGGTGGCTGCAGCTTGCCAGATTGATCAATCCATTTCTGAAATCCAAACACATCATTTGGATTGGATTCCTGTTGGTTGTGCCAAAAGGACAGTAGCTGGGTAGCTGTTGTCATCCACATGTGACTTGGGTTGCAGTCGAAGGTAAATCCTTCAGGAAGATGACAGGCTGCTATCATTTCTGCTTGATGATGACCAAAATTCTTGAACAGCACTGCTGACAAGGGATTTCCACATGCTAATCCTGATAGCACTCATCAGAGATTGAGGACACTAAATACTCTGGCCACTCATGGTAGTGAGCAGTCACAAATCTGTGAACCATTTTTTGTAGTTGGTCTTGGCTAAGGCCCACAATTTCTCCTATCCAAATCTCTCCATTGGCATTTTTCACCATTTTCATGGAGTCAACCTTGCTGGTCCTCATTGCTTTGGCTGCTGTCTTTTTCTGAGCATGTTTGGGACTTGACTTGCCATCATGCTCAGGCAGTGTTCCTGGTTCCTCAAATGTTTCCCCAAGGTACTCTTGCCAGCTTCCTTCCAGTGTGCAGACATCATTGAAGGGGATTCCATCCATGATATCATTATTGAAGTCCATACTGTCATTGCATGA